>NC_043713.1:70776278-70870260 GCF_006229205.1 Suricata suricatta
AGGTGCTGGGAAGGAGGGCTACTGGGCCGAAGAGCCGGCAGGAGGGGGTGGCTGCGGGCCCGGGAGGTGGGCAAGGGCTACCAGGGATGCAGCGTCGGGGGCCCCAGAACAGCCGCCGGTGCGAAGCCGGGGCCAAGCGACCTGCAGCAGAGGCGCTGAGGCGAGGTCTCCCTCCCAGGGGAGTGGGGAGGAGGCGACCCCGGGCTGCAGGAGCGCCGACGCGTGGCCTTGGCTGAAACGGAGGAGAGGGCCCCGGAGGCCTGGGCCCGGGGCCGAGTGGCTCACAGTTTTCCGTCACCGGTCTTGCAGAGAGCAGATTCTTTGGAAGCATTTAGAGCAAGAGATGAGTATCGACCTGCCGCGATTGTGATATATTCCTGGCTCAGTAATTTTTTCCCTTAAAAGGCGGTGGGGGTGTTGGGGTGTTTGTGGGGAGGGATGTGAGGGCCTCGGGGCTGGGGCTCCGTATCCTGCCGGAGGTCCATGGGGACTCTGCCTGCAGGGTGGTGCTGAGCCTGTCTGGGTGATGATGGCAGGAATCCGCCTAGGCCGAGAATTGAGGTTCTGTGTTACAAGAGAGAAGATGAGAAGGCAGTGCCGAGACCAGCGTTTCCTGGAGTCCCTGTCTCAGGATGGAGGGACCTGCCTGGTAGGCGAGGTCTGCCTGTTTTGGTGAGGCAGCCCAGCCCCTGATGGGCTCCCTTTTGCCCAAGTGATTTCCCTGCTCTGGGGACTGAGTCCTGCTGCCTTGGGCTCTGTCTAGAGGAGGCTCCTTGGCCAAATTCGATTAAACAAATATTTACTGAGCATTTGCTCCCCCAGAGCCTGGCGTTGAGGTGGGAGTGGACTAGGCCTGCCCTCCCGAGTCTGACTCACCACCCCACAGGGGAGAAATGTCTCTCAGATAACCCAACCCTGAGTGTGGGTGCCAGGGCCTCTGGAGGGACCTCAGAGATGACCTGGCTGGGGTCAGATGGGTCTGTGGGCAGAGTGACATTTGAACTGGATCTTGACAGACATGAGCACAGATGGGGTGGGCACTGTGGGCAGAGGGAAGAAAGTGGGACAAACCACAGAGAGAGCACTCAGGCAGTTGCATCTGGCGGGAGCACAGGATGTTCCTGGGAAGACATAGGTGGTGTGGTGAGAAAGGTGGGTGGGGGGTGCCCAGGAGCTAAAGGACCTGGGGAAATGGAACATCCCAGCTTGTTAGCTGGGACTATTCCAGGTAGGCCACAGTTACTTCATCTGTAAAACGAAGCATCTCTGAGACCTAGGAGCTGGGGTGGGCCTGGGGAAGTGCTTGAAAGACTCGGGTCTCCTTGCAGCCTAGGACTGCCCTTGCAGGCACATTGTCTTATGGGCAAGGCCAGGGTATTGGGGAACCAACAGCCTGGCCCCCTTCCTAGCTAGGATGGAGAATGATATTTAGTTGACGACTCTGCCCCTTTGGGGCGTGGACATTTGTGAACAGTAAGAGGGAGGCTTGGGAGTCTCCATTTAGGGGCTGATCGCATGGGAAGGCCTAGCCATGCTGAGATGAAGTGGTGTGCCTTCAATGTTCCTCGTGCTCCATGGACAAGACAATGGCATTTGGTGTGTCACACTCTTGGGTGTCCCTCTAACAGACATTGATTTTCTGAGGCAGGAGGTGAATAAGACATAGTCCCTCCCCCTTGGAAGGCCAGTAACACTTTCTGCCCTAGATCTGCTCACTTGCTTATTCCCAGGGATGTTTTCGCTCTCCCTCTGAAGGGGATGTTACTCATGTGTGTGGCATACCCTCCCCCCAAAACCCTAGCACACACCCACTTTCACCATTCAGCTTTTGGCTGAGGCCCATGTTGCTGCAGTGAGAGCAGGGCCTGCCTGCCCTCATGGGGGTGCAGATTATGCCAAGAGGTATAGAGCTGCTTCACTCTTGTGCCTGTTGCCAGGCCACGTTCTGGGTCTGGCAGGAGTCTGTTGGACTCTAGATTTGAGGTATGAAATGGATTCCTCCCTCTGTCCCCAACGTCTCAGTTCTTCTGTTTCCTGGAGTCTCAGGAATTCCTTGGTCCAGATCTCAGAAGCTTCTAGAGTGATTCCAAGAACTTTTGGGTAACCAGGTGAACTTGACAAAGCTGCCCAGAGCCCCTGTAAGAGGCCAATGGGATAAAGGACTGAATGATGGGGAAGCTGGCCTGAGTCTCGGGGTATGGCCTCAGCAGCGTGTTTTTCGGCATGTTTTTCTCATGTGTACGTACATGTGATTGCAGTGTGTGCTGTGCCTTCCTTCCCTGGATGTGAGGATGAGACAGCCCTGTCCTGTCTCTTGCTAGCCCTCAGAAGACCTAAAATGCCATGTGGTTCTTCTCACTGCTACTGACCATGGCTAGGCTTGCAGGAACTCTGGAAGAGGTAGATTAGCACACTGCTCTCCCACAACCCCAGGAAGGAAACCTGGGGTAACTGAGCCTCCAGACACAGGCCTGCAGGCGCTGTGGTTGGCAGGAAACAGGGCAAAAGGAAATGGATAGGGGCATCAGGACAAATGCTAAGGATCAGCTCCAGAGTGGTGGGTTGACACAGCTTAGGCAGGCTGGGGATTGATGTGGAAAGGCCCAGATGCCCCAAAGCTGGCTCGGGGGACCCTCCAAAGGCCAATGGGATAAAGGACTGAATGATGGGAAAGTTGGCCCTGTTGTCCCTGGCCCAGCCCTATGCTGACTGAGCTTCTTTGTCTCCATCCATAAACAGATCCAAGAGTTCCCTGCTTTGTCCCTGTACCTATCCCTACATGGGACCTCCCTGTGTATCTGGCCCCTTACATACATCCACACTGTCAGAGAAGATGCTTCATGGTAGTGAACTGATGGGGACTAGCCACAGGGACCATCTGATGGCTCCTGGAGCACGTGGGAGATGTCAGCCCTCCATATAGAGCCCAAGGAAATGGAAATGGTTCATGCATTCATTCATTCCTTTGGCTAATATTTACCAGAACCTGCCACGTACTAGGCACTGTGCCAGGCACAGGGATATGGCGAGGAGCAGGATAGACGCAGCATCAGCTCTCATGGTGCTCACAGCAGGCCCAGAGAGGCTGACACAACACCTGGGTAGCTGAATGCCAGGTAAGGTAGGTGCTGTGAAGAGAACTAAAGAAAATGGGAGGGGGAGGGCCAGGGGGTCCCTCTGTGTGGAGGGGCCATTGGCACAGTGCCATGGAGAGTGATGGGTGAGTCATGACTGATAGGAAAGAATACCAGGAGAGGGGGTGGCAGGTGCAAAGGCACTGAGGCTGACCCACTTCTGCTCCTGGAGTTCCCACCAGAAAGCCAGGTAGCCAGAGCTCAGTAGGTTGGGGTGTTCAGATCAGGCAGGCCCCAGTGAGGCAGAAAGGGGAGAGAAGTCTTGGAGAAGAGGATAGACTCAAACTAATTCCACTGTTAAAAGACCTGTGTGGTTGATGGGCATGGGGGCAAGACTGAGGGGGGGAGGGGCACGAAGAGCTGTTATAGCGGGGGGAGGAGGCTGCTGACCCAGTGCAGTGGGAACAGTAGGGGTCATGAGAAATGGTTGGATGGGGATTTATTTTAAAGAGGACCTATTGATGGACTGCTAGAGGGAGGGCAGTGGCATTGGCAAAGAAGGAAGATGTGGACTCCTTCATGAGAGGTGGGAAATTGGAAATTGGGTTAGACCCTGGTGGACATGGACATATGTGGCGATCAGAAGGGCAAGCAAGGTTGGGAGTAGAAAGCTGAAGTCTTTGGCACCAGGTGTATGGGAAGCCAGGGACTGGCCAAGGTCACTTGAGGATCAAGGGTAGGTGGGACCAGAGGGGCTGGGTCAAGCCTCAGGGCCCTCATGTCTCAGAGCATGAGCTAAGAAGGAGCTTCCAGAAAAGAGATTGAGAAGGATTGACCAGCAAGTGAGGTGGGAGCACGATCATGATGGCCACATGGTAAGGTGTCAGGGAAGGCTGTGGAAGAGAGTGTTCTCAGGAGAGCAGATCCCCTAAAGCAAACCCTAAGGTATGCATGGGGTTCATGGGACTAAGCAGCAGGGGTAGGACCAGCTATATGATTTGTGGGGCCCTTCTTAAAAGTTATTAAACATTTCAAGACAGTAGAGCATTACACGAAGCATGGGGCCCTATATGACTGCCCAGTGCTTGCCCATGAAACCCAGTTGTGGCCCTGGGAAGGCAGTGCCACAAGCCCACCACCATGTCCCCCCTTCACTTGCCTCCCTTGGGCAGTTGGGCACATGGGCTGTGTTTGGCTTTTGGGGCCACTGGGATTAGTCAGAGCCAGCATGCAAGCATCACCCTGGCCTCCTGTGAGTGTTGCTTCCTCCCCCTCTGTCCCTTGACCTCAGGCAGGAGGCACAGTTCAAGGGCTGAGGGCTAGGCAGTCCTGTTGGCAGGACCCAGGTGAGTGCGGCAGATGGCTTCACACAACAATGGCTTCCTTGAGTTCATTTCTTTTCCAGAGGAACCTGCTATATCACAGAGTTTTGAGTTATTTGCTTCTAAATTAAGGTTTAACTCTCTTTTAAGAGACATCCCTGGAGAACCCAGCAAAAAGTGCTAAGAAATGAGACTGTTAAAAACTGTGGTACAGGGAGAGGCCTTACAAACAGTGTCAAGCCCGGCGTTCCTTCCAGCAGCCCTTAGCCAGAAACACACCCCTCCCCGAGGGCTTGTCCAGGCCAGCTGTGCCTCTCCTGGCTGTGCAGACAGTGGTGAGAGCAAGCCTTTTATAAAGAGACCCTGCCCCAACCGAATAGCCCTCCAACTCTGGGCTGGAGAGCTTTGCAGACAGGATTCTAGGACCTGAGCCCTACCCCCTCAGCAAGGCCCTATGCCCCTGTGAGCCAGGGAGGTCAAGGTTGTGGTGCTAGAGCAGAGGACAGTAGTCTCAGTTGTGGACATTTCCCCCAGAACCCAGACACAGGTGTTCACAGGGACAGCAACAGAACCTGCTGTGGATTACAGTGACTTAAGGCCTTTGAAAAGCAGAGGCTCACTTTATCTTTCCACTACCAGCTCCTCCAAGAAGGGAGCGAATTTGATCTCAGTGTGGTCCTCATAGTTGAGGAGACTGAGATGTGGGGAGATGGGATGGCTTGCCCAAGTGGGTGATTGCCTCTATTTTTTCCCTTAGCACTTATCACTTTATAACCTATTACCTGTTTTATTTATTTTATTTACTGTCTCTCTCCTGGATCTGAATGTAAGGTCTATAAGGTCAAGACCTTCATCTGCTGTTTGCCACTGAAAAGCCAGCCCCATACTGGCTTGGCCATAGTAGGGCCTCAGGAAATGGCTCTTGAAGGGGGAAAGGAATACTGGCAAGTGGACAGGGCTAACATGACCTTTTGAGCCACATTCATGCAGAGGGCTGGGCTTCCTGGTGGCTACAGCCCTCACACTGGAGAACCACTGCTCCAGCTCAACCCTCTGCTCCCAAGAGGTTGTGCCTTTGGGTCCCAGGAGGTGTATCTTTGGGCTTTAGGTCTGGCTGACAAACACAAATCACCTACAGGTGGACATCACTAGCTGTGTGCCACTGAGGTCCTGGTTCGCTCATAAGGCAAGGCAGGTGGCTGTCTCACTTCTCACCTGCCATTATAGGCATGGGTCCCTGCCGCCCTGGCCCCTCAGTGATGTGACGTGACCTGGTAAGTAAGACCTTGGTTGGATGTGGAGGTTTCACATGGTCATGACAAATAGGAGCATGTCCATGGGAAAACGTTTTAGGAGAGCAAGACAATATCCTGGTGGTAGGGAAGGAACACAGTGTCTGCAGTGACCATGTGATGGCTGAATGGATTTCTGTGGCCTGTGTCCCAAGATCAGCTCATTAGAGCAGCATGGTGCAGGGGGAAAAGCACTGGATAACAAATCAGGAGACCTGGGTTCCAGTCCTGGCGCTGCCTGTAATGCTGATGCTGGTGAAGCCTCGTCACTCTCTGGGTCTCAGTGTCCTCACCTTTACATTGGCCTTGGTCAAGAGTATAGAGAATTTTCATTTCTTGTACCAACTCTGGAGTGACTGCCCAAAGCACAGAGTGTTGAGAAGGATTCTGAGGCCGTGTTATGTATGGCTCAGAGAGAAGGTGGTCATGGTTAATGACTGACGTCCATGGTGGGGATTGGAGGGAGGATTTAGACTCAGATGTGTTCGCCAGGGACTGGCTGACTACACCCACTACACCCTCACTCTTGCCTAGAAGCTTCAGCTCATTCTTCATCTCTCCTTATGTGCCCCTTCTTCTGGACACCATCTCTGACCTCCAGATTAGGTGAGGACTCATGTCCTCCTCAGTGCTCCCTCAGCCGGCATCCTGAGTCTAACAGGCAACCCAGGACCCTATGAATGTCTCTTCCCACGGTGCCCTCTTTCTGTACCCTGAACGAATGAATGAGCAATTGAGTGAGCTTCATGCTGAACTCCAAGAAGGCCGCCTGGAATTAGGAGGCCGGGTGACCAGAGCAACGGTGCTGTAGCAGTGGGAACAGTGCAGGAGGAGGAGATGATTAGTGACAGGGCTATGAGAAGGCCCTTTGGGGCCTGGTGGTCCTGTCTGACCTCAGCCATAGGGCACCTCACCAGGGTGAACATGGGAAATTGCTCCAAACTGACGAAAGGGGCTTCCGAAGACCCTGCTTGACCATGGGTTGGAGTACTTGACACTTGCAGCCTTCACCCTGACTCCATTAGGTCCTGGTGACCTGAGCTGGCACCACACCTCCACTTCCCCTGGCCACATGTCAGCAAGCACCCCTGCCCACCCCATCTGCTGTGACCCAAGCTGCCCCAGCTGTGTGCAGCCTCACGCCTGCACCATGTGTCCCCTCTCGCTTCCTGTGGTCCCGTGGAGTAACCACCAGGACCAGCCAGCCAATCCCCATCAGCACATGTAGGGTACAGTGGCCCTGTCCCCAAGCCGGGCTTTCCTCCAGCTTGGTCACCCCCCCTCACCCACTCCGTTACCTCTGATATGCTGTGCAAACATATTTCTTGATAAAATGCTGGGAAGAAAAATAATTAGAGTGTTGCCTCCATTATCCAATTTTTGATTAATCAAACTCTCTTTGTCCTCGGCCAAAATCTATTCATTTCCCTTAAACACTGGGCCAGTGCCAAGCATTGATTTCCTCCATGATAACACCACGCACGTATGCACGCACATCCCCAGCCCTGCCCCACCTCATGGCAGGGAGGAGGGCGCAGAAGCACTCACAGGGCTGTCTGAGGCCCCAACCCCACCCGCCTCCTCCAGGAAGCCCCACAGCCACACCGCACCCACAGTCCCTGCCCCAGCTCCTCTACTGGGCTCAGCTCCTACGTGGCCTGGGTTTCCGGGTGTGTTAGTTTTGTCTTGCTATCTATTCTGGGAGTCTCCTGGGGCGGGTGAGAGATGGAGGACCAATGTGGAGGGAGTGTGGGGTGTATGGCCACTGTGGCTGCTCAGGACTGGGGCAGAGAGAGAGCTGCAGCCCCAAGCTGTGTCCTGTCACTGGCACAGGAAGGCTAGGCCTGGGTGGTGAGGCCAAGGGTGAGGACCAGGGTTTGTGAGGGGCCTGAGGGAGGGGTAGAGTTGGGGTGGGGGCAAGCTTCCGGTGGAGGCAACAGAAGCCCAGTCCTGACGGGCTTACCAGATGAAGGAGCATCTGGGCTGAGGGCTCAGAGGCAGAGCAGTATCATGGTTGGCCAAGACTAGGCGGGAGGTAGCCACACATCTACCATGTCCATCGAGGGGGAAACGAGGGCCTTTCCAGAAGACTTCCCAGAAGTCCCTGGCTCTCCCCTCCCCAGTGATGAGTGAGTAAACATGGTAAGGAAGCTGTGTGCCATGGTAGAAAACACAGTGTTGTGGGACATTTATGGAGTCATCAGTAGAATGGGCAGAGAGGCTTCCTGAGGTGGGGGCATCTGAGCCATTTGGGGAAAGGATGGATTGGCTCTCTGGACAAAGAGTGCTCCAGGCAGAGGGAACAACCAGTGCAGAAGCCCGGAGTTGAGACTGTGGATGACACTCAAGGGACAGCAGGAAGGCCAGGGCAGCAGGGTTGGAAAGTTGAGGGGGCACAGCAGGGCAAGAGGAGAGGCAGTCACAGAGCCCTGGGGCCCTAAGGGGACTTAGACTCTGGCTCAAAACTAAGATGGCCAGCTGTGGGAAGGTTTGAGCACAGGAGAGATGCTTTGCTTTATAGTCTGACAAGGATCCCCCTGGCTTCTGGGGGAGCACAGAGTGCAGGGGCCAGGAGAGAGCAAGGGTGCCTGAGAGATCACTGTGGCAGACCCAGTGAGGGGTTGGGAGCTAGGAGGCTGGTGGCTGATTCCAGACAGAGGGCTCCTCCAAGGCCAGCTAGGCCTAGTCCTGACCTGAGGCACTGGGCTCTGTCAGAAGGAGTGGGGGCGGGGGACAGAGGGAGGCAGAGCATGCAGCAGACATAGGCCACAGATGCCCCCAGGTCCCTTTTTCTGCCAGCACACTGTCCCCAACCACACGGGTGTTGCCTGCTCACAGCTGCACCCCTTGCTGGGGAAGTGCCTTGAGACCTGGGTGGTCCTGTCCTGTCCCTCAAGGCAGGACAGCCTTGATTTCCTTCAGGCTCCACAGCTCCCCAGGATCAAGCCACAGCAAGAAGGTGGCTGAAACTACACCTTTGCCTAGTTCCCTGCCTGGCCCTGTCCTGTCTCCCTCTCTCCTGAACCTGCTTCTGGGCCCGTCAAGTGCCCCAAGAATCACCATCTCAAGCTCTGCTTCTCAAGAACTCCAACAGGGTCAGAAGCTGCTGCAGGCTTAGAGGCTCCTGGGGGTCGCTTGGCATAGATGAGAGGACCAGTGCCAGCCACTGAAAGTGACCTGCAGCAGCCTCCAGGGCAGGGGCCCCAGACTCGCAGCCTGTGGGCCTGTGTGTGTTCAGAAGGCTTGGGAAGCAGGCTGTGGGGAAGGGCAAGGAAGAAAAAGGGAACAGATGGGAGGTGGTGCTCACCTTCTAGGTGAGAAAGATTTAAAAAAAGGAGCTGCATGGAGGCAGGAGGGGCTCAGAGAAGGAGCTATGCACCTGCCTGCCCATAGAGTCCTCAGCAAAGAGAGTCTGGCCTGGGGGGCTGGTAGCTAGAGGTGGGGAGGGGAGGTAGGATCTTGGGATGCCACACTCAACTGCAGGAAATTGCAGGGCAAGAGACCCAGAGTGATTAAATCAGAGTCTCTACCCAGCCCATAGGCCTGACTAAAAGTCAGCAGTTACCTTCCCTATGGAAACAGGGAGCCAGGCTCCACCCCAGGCAGCAACCCCTTCCACTCGGGTTTTCGTAAAGGCTACGTGTCTTCCCTGCACATCTGTGCCTCCCTCCCCCTTGTATGTGGAACCTTCTTGTTTTTATTTATTTATTTACTCCTGGCTCAGAAATCTCTGGCCTGATTTCCTCCTGAGTCAGTGTTCCTCAGGCGATGCTATCACATCTCCTCTGGTCAGCTTTAGTGGCTGTGGGCTAGAAGGCTGAGGGCATCTAGAGCCTTAGGACAGTACGGGGCCATAGGGAAGGGCCTCCCTGGTCATCTTCAGTAACCTGAGGCTGAGGGGCTGTCTAGCTGGGGTAGAGCCATTTGTTGGGGCCCCTCTGCAGCTGGGGACACTGTGCACCCAACCTTGGTCCTTCTCCCATCTGCTCAGATTTTGGCTCTGAAATAAGCAGGGAGCTAGGAAGAGGCAAAGAAAGGGGGGCTGCTTTTAAGAAGAGACTCGCTGGTACCAGGCCAGTTGGGCGGATTGGGGGGACATGGATAAGCTAATCCAATGGCCTGAGACCCGGTGGCTGTGGAATGGCTACAAAGAACCCAACACAGAGAGACCTGTTTCCTCTGCTCAGAAGTGTCTTACAAGTGCACATGTTACCATTTTTTCAAAGAAGCTGTTGTGATCAATGAAATGCAAGGTCATTTACAAACCTTATAGAAATCTTGGTGCTCTAAGCAAGCTCTAACCCTTTTACCCCCATCACCAATGCTCACTGGATGAATGGGCGTGCTCTGTTCTTGCAGTAAAGCATGCCGGCCGAATGCTCCAGAACAGCAGGTGGCAGGTGCCCTGCACTTTGGCACCCATCCCTTTGAGTCACTGGTGTTTGGCCCAAACCTGTTGTGCCAATTGTACTTGTCATTGTGACTACATCCTTGAACACCATATACACTGATGAAATATGAATGCAAAGAGGGATTCTGTGGAAATTCAGTGGATGCTTTGGAAAGCCTCAGTACAAACTGTGATTAGGTTTGGTTTGGGCCAGACAACTGTAAGACTGGGGACAGAGAGCTATGACAAACTAGGATTCAGGTCCTGGGAACTTCACCACTTTATACTGCCCCGAGAAAGTCAACTGGACCTCACACATAGTATGCTCTGGTTTGAGAAGGAACAGTGACAGTAACTCCAGTAAGCGAGCCTGTGCTCTGAGAAAAGATGGCCCACCCTCAAAATTGGCAAAGGAATGTATGATTATCTGTCAAGTTAAAATAAAATGTAAATTGGTATTATCATTTCTTATGACTCCTGTGTTAAGTCATATTTCAATATGCCAACCAGCCAGAAGTCCTAACTTTGATAGCAACTTATTATGGTCGTTAACAGATCTTAAAAATATGCCTGTAATAAACACACACACACACACACACACACACACACACACATGCATGCATGCACGCACCACTGGTGGAGTGTATGGGGTTGGCTTTTTGTTGTTTTTTTAAACATTAGAACAGGGAGGGGTAGGTCCCTCTACCTGAAAAGCTTATAAAACATGGGTCAGTAATAGACAACAGCCAGGGAAGGGGCTGCTTGCCCACAGTGTAGAGCTCCCTCCTGGGCAGGCCAGCCTGGAAGCCCCTTCCTCAGGACAGTCCAGGGGAGAGTCCAGGAGCAACTTGCAGGGAAGTGTGGGGTTTCTCAGTGTGAGAGAGACCAGGAGATGCTGGTCACAGGGTGGGAGGCACGGGGTGCACGGCTGTGCTCTCTCCCCCTCCATGCCTTCCCCTGGCTCCTGACTTCTTTTCAGCAGGATGAGAAACGGACAGTATGGGGTTTAGAATGAGAGCACAAGTCAGCTGGGGCAGGAAAGAGCAGGGCGAACTCCCAGGGGTGGTAGGAGGGAGATGCAGGAAGGCTCAGGAGGACTCTTGCCTGCAGCCTAGGGAGGGGTGGGTGAAATGCCCTGGGGCATTTGGAGGGAGGGTGGGCACTGGCAGAGGGGTCAGAGTCCCTTGCTGGGGTCTCTGAGGCCCAGTGTGGATGGCAGTAGACCCTCCACACAGGCCCCCAGGCAAGGTCATGTGAGGTAACGCACTCAGAAGGGAGTGCTGGGAAGCTTCAGAGCTGTGAACCAGTAATTTTTGGTGTTCGTCCATCCACCCATCCATCTGTTCTGTACATCTTTACAGAGCTGGCAACGGAGAGGGAGAGGGAGGGTAAGGTGGGCCTGGAGCAGGAGGTCAGACCAACCTGAGGGCACGTGGGTATGCTCATGGCAGGCACCTGCAAGGCAGCCAGTGGCCCAGAGGCCTAGGAAGGGCCAGTCCTGGGCATCCCTGCTGGATTTTCCCGGAGTGAAGTCCAGTCTCAGGGCTGAGCCAGTAGCACACAACACTTAGCTCAGGGTCACACAGGGCCAGGCGGCAAGTCTCCACTGAGTCCCTCAGGCTCTGAGGGGGCTGCCTGGTCTCTGATAGTCGGGCAGCTCTCAGAGGGAGGGAGGCTCTGGCTTGGCCTCAGAGGGGGACGTTTTCAGGGGGGTGGGCTGGGGCAGGGCACTGTGACAGGGAAATGGGGGACTCGGGCAGGGAGGCAGGAGCAGGCTTCCCATGGGGGGATCCCAGGAAGGAAGGGGTGGGGTGTGGAGGCTGGCTTTCCCCAGAGGGCAGCTCCTAGGAGGGTGGCCTGTCCCTTTCCCCCATCCAGTATTACTGGCACCAAGGCAAGCAGAGGCTTTTATCTCCTCAGGAAGATAAGGCTTTTTAGTCCAGAAGTATGTGTTGTTGTGTCCAAAACCATTGGAGCATTTGGAATGGGCCGACCCAGATTCTGCTGTACGTGATGCTGGTCAGGCCCGCAAGCTCTAACGTATGGGGGAGACATGTTGCATTTAGTCGCACTCCTGGGCTTTGCCTTGCTGGCCTTTCTGGGGAGCCCACGTGTCCAGCGTCCCACCTGGGGACTGGGGGCAGGTTGATGCACCCCCCACCACCACCACCAAAAGCACTTTCATGGGAGAAATAGGGTCTCAGTGGGGACAGTTTCTGCCTTCTGGCCCCTGGGAATGACGGTCCCTGCCATGGCAGCTGTCACTGAGCCACTCCCTAGGGAACCACGGGAAGGATGCCACTCAGGTGGGCCTGCTGTGAGCTGTGCCCAGGCCAGGCAGGGTCTTTGCTGCCCAACCGAGCAGTTGTGGCAGTGCTCCCTCAGGTGTCCCCACCCTGCCTGCCTCCTGCTCTGGCTCCTCTCCCACCCTTGCATGACAGTGGCTTCTTGTAATCGTGTCTTGTCACCTCCCTGAACCTTCCCACCACATGCCTCTTCTCCGTGGTGCTGCCCTTTATCAAAAATGGCCTCGCACAGTTATTTACTCATGGTCCCGCCAGCCAGAATATGAGCTTATAGATGCACAGACTCAGCTCGTTCCATTCCTCCCCCACCCGTGTCCCTGAGTCCAGAGCTGAGCCGTCACACACAAGGCTTGATTCCCAGAGGGAGCAGTGATGATTGTCTGGGGCCTAGTGGTTGATTGAGTGATTGATTGATTGATTGTCCATTTGGATCTGAGTGTAGAAGGCCCCAGGCCTGGTTACAGATGCCCGCTGAACCTCGTGCTAGGTCATTTAGTGACGGGAGAAGCAACAGAGGGGCCCCTGATGAACAGGCAAATGGAAGTGAGCAGAAGAGGGGGCGACTTTCAGAGGTCAGAGTTGTGCTCTTTCCTGAGATGAGAGACGGCCTCTGGCCTGAGTGAGGACAAGGGATGCAGTGCTGGCACTCCTGCCCCACTGCCTCTGCCCACAGGTCCCAGCTGGAGGACCTCTGGGCCCGGGTTCTCTGTGTGCCTGTCTGCACCCCCAGTTTGTACAAGGTGGCCTGAGGCCACAGCTGTGAGCAGCACTCGCCCTCCCCGGGAGAAGGGTAATCCTTTTTCATTTCTCTCTCAATCCCTTTCCTTCAAGGAGAAAATCTCAGTTTGGTGCCAGTGTGGCTCTCACACCCTCCAGTGAGCTAATCCCAGTTGTTTAACAAACAGCCAGCGCCCTGCTGGCCCTTCCGCGGGCAGTGTCCCTGCAGGTGGCACTGACACCAGCTTACAGTTGAGGTAACTTCTGCCTACGGCAACCCCAGCTTTCCATTTAAGTACAAAGTCATTTTTAAAGTACATCCGGTTAAGTAAAGAACGCAAGTCAATTTAAAGAGAAGCTTGGAGTAAGTCACAGCAGGTGAGCAGATTGTGCTGTGGGGACGGGTGTGGGAGGCCCCCTGGAGGCTGAGCTCTGTAGGCTGCCAGCCAGGCAGCCCTGAGAAAGCCCCCCTCCCAGCCTGCTCCTCAAACCCTTGTTCCTACATCTGTATGGTCATGCCCAAGTCACTGGGATGCTATATAAGGCTGATTCAACAGGATGCATATGTGAGGACAGGTAGGCACCCAGGGAAGGGCTGACCCACACATGACAGAGATGCCACCTGTGTCTCCCACCATGGCTATGGCAGCACGTTCCCCTCCTGGTGGCCTCAGCAGCCCAAGGAGGCAAAGTATGGGCTTGGAAAGTGAAGCCAAGCCTGGCCCTGACACCATGATGCCCAGCTTCCTTGGGACAGACCCTCCCCAGGCCCAGCCCATAGTGATCCCTGATGGTCCAAGTACACAAGGA
Source organism: Suricata suricatta (assembly GCF_006229205.1). Lineage (NCBI taxonomy): Eukaryota > Metazoa > Chordata > Mammalia > Carnivora > Herpestidae > Suricata > Suricata suricatta. The sequence continues at coordinate 70,790,190 of NC_043713.1, forward strand.
AACGGCACCATGAAGATTCTGTCGGGGCCTGGCAACCAGACCATTAGGGCAATGCATGCAGAGGGGACAGTAACACACCTGTAGGGTGCTGGCTGGTGGGCACAGCAATGCTAGAGAGGCAAATGTACCAGCTTGGGGCCTCCCTGTGTTCAGACGGGAGAGGTGGGGAGCTGAAAGCAGAGAGCAGTCCAAACTGGCACAAGAACGGGGCAGGAAAGGATATCGGCTTATACGAGACCACAGAAGAGCCACCAAGAAGACCCCTGCAGGTCCAGGCTGGGCTCTAGAAGACCTAAAGAGGAGTGCAGACAAGGAATCCCAGCACATGACACTCGGGCAGGAAGGAACGTTCACAAATGTCGACCAAAAGTAGAACACTGGATTCCACTGTGCCAGGCATGAAAGGGCAGTGGGAAACATTTCCTTACTAAGGGAAGGAAAACCGATAATCAGTGACTGGGCAGGCAGAGGCCTTTCCGGACCCTGTGTTTCTAAAATAGAGCCATGGTGGGAGCTGAAGCAGGGATGGCAGTTCCAGAGGATGGGGAGGGGGGCCCACTCTTTAGAAGAAGAAAATGGAAACGACATGGGTGGGTTTGTCCCCAGAAGGTGATGGGAGCCCCTTCTGACCTCTAAGCCAAGGCCGACCTAAGGCTGGCAAGCAGTAGAGGCATGTGGACCCCAACATGTTAGGGTACCCCAACATGCCTCTCTGGCCAATGCCTATAAAACCTAAGACATGAGCCTACTGGGACTTTGAGCAGGTCCTTCCCTGCTCTGCCCAGATGCCCATATGCAAGGAAGGGCCTGAAGTCACAGACCCCCTGGGCTGGGCCTCTACCCTCCTCCCTCTCTAGGACACCACAGAGCAGCTGCCGGGTGCCAAGGTGGCACTGGCAGGTGGGAGAGCCGCTACGCCAGAGCGGAAGGTGTCTGAGCAAGCTGGGGTCGGGGGTGGGGCCAGGGGACGGCAGTGCTGAGTCATAGCCCTGCCCAGGCAGGCTGATACTTGGCCTTCCAGGGGGTGACAAGTGGGCAGCTTTAGGGGAATGGAAAGGCCCGGGACCTCAAACTGCTTGCTGACCCCCACACTGGGGTTGAGCATTCTTCAGGAGCATTCTTCAGACTGGCGTTGTATGTCATGTCTGCGGGAAGACTGGGGGCCCTGGGTATGTGGGCTCATCCTGCCTGCTGGCCCTGAAACTTGGACAGCCCTCTGCCTCTGGGGTTCTACCCCTGTTCACCCCACACCTGGCCATCTGAGAGGCTTCCACTTAGGTGTCAAACACAACCATGCCTCTCTATTTATTCAGTCTAGATGTGGGCCCGCCTCTTCAATGGGACCAAATTTCCCCCCCTCCCCCTGGCTCACCCCTTCTGATAGCCCAGGACTTAGCATGGAGGGGTCTTTCCTTGGGTAGGGAGAGAGTCTGTAGAGTGAGGAGCTTGGCTTCTTGTTTCCACCTTCCTGCAAGGAAGTGAGGGCCTGGTCATGAGCAAGCCCTACCCACCAAGGCCAGGCCTTCTCCAGGCCCACAGGGTGACAAGCTATCTTCTCTCCTTGGAGACTGTCTAGCTTAGCCCAGCTTAGGCAGCAACACTTTGGTGACCTTGGCCCTGGGCTCTCTTCCTCTGTGGGGGAGCATGCACAAATGCACACAAAAAGCAAGGTGTTGCACAGCCTTGCTCTGCCCCTGCCCTTAACTCAGCCATGAGCGAGGACAGGAGTGGACATGAGTGTTACATTGCTGGAGCTCTGAGCCAGGCCATGTGGGGCATGCCTGGGGAGAGCCATGGCGTGGTGTGGTGGGCATCCGGGCTACAGAGTGCCATGCCAGAGTATGGAAAGGCCCCAGAGAGGTAGCAGCACTTCTCCACTGTCTCCACCCCTGGCTCAGGGTTGTCACCCGGCATCTGTGACATGAATAGAGATCTGAGAGGGTCATGTCTGGAGAAAGTAGGCAGTGAGACATGAGGATGGGCTGGGCCAGTCAGGCGGTGAGCAGGAACCAGGATCAGGGGCCTGGGGGCAGGGCAGGGAGGGTCATAAAGGGAGTACGTGGTGTGTGTGCTCAAGTGTCTGGCCTTGAGGCTGCAGGCAGTGGAGCAGCTTTCAGCCAAGGAGTCCCTCAGTAGACTCTGGGTTTGAGGACTGCACCCTGGTAGCCTTTAGATACACAGGCAAATGGGTACGGGAGTCAGGGAGACCCACGAGGGGCCATAATGGAACTTATCAAGGGTCATAGCCACGCTGGTCCACATGTCTGCAGAGCCCACCATGGCGTATCTCTCACTTCCTCCCAGTGTCCCCTCTTGGTCCCACTCCCAGCCTGCTGGCCAGACCCTGGCGTGCCCTGAACCAACCCTCCTCCACGCCAGACACCATCTGTCATATAGCTTGTGCGTCCCCCTCCCCTAGCCCTTGCCCACACTGCTGTCCTTTCACCTGGATAGCTGCATGTAGAAGCCCACCCTATTCTAGTCACACATAGGGCACTCCTTGCTCAACTCTGGTTGGCTTCCAACTCACTCAGAGAAACAGCCAGAGCCCGTACAGTGACCTCCTTCTGCCAGCCCCTCACATCCAATGCCAGCCATCCACCTTTTTTCCTGTCCCTCAGACTGGCAAGGCACATTCTCACCTTTGAATCAGCAGTTACACTACCCTCACCACCTGCTTATGGTCACCTGTCACCTGCCCACTTTCACAGACCTGCATCCTTCATCTCAGCACCCCTGACCCTACTCCTCTGCAGCTTGGCACCCTTCTCCGTCACAGCTTATTTGCTGCCTTTGGCCTGATTGTGACTCTCCTTCACCTGTGCAACCTTAGGCAGGTGTCTTTGCTTCGTTCAGCAGTGCCCTCTTCCCCCACCCCAGTGCTAGGCTCAAAGACCCAGCCCCAGTAAGTGGTAAGTAACCCCTGACTCCTCCCCTTGGCCCCTCTGGCTCACCTCAGCCCAGCTCCACGCTATAGCCCCTACCTCCTCTCCCCATAGCTAGCCACACACAGACCCGTGCATGCACTTACGTTTTCCCACACACATACACAGACATGCACACAGGCACATACCTAGACCAGTGCTTACACACATACACAGTCCTGCAAACAGATACACAAACATATCTGCATGTATGCAACCCCAGACACATGCACACACTCAAACACATGCTCACAAATATGCATCTACACAGTGGGCACCGCTGATCAACCCTGCCTCCTCCTCTCACCTGGGATTCCTCTCTCTGTCCAGCCACTCTGACCTTCCTTTATCTCCCCAGTCACACCATGGTTCATCTGTCCCCTCACCCACAGGGCCTTTGCACATCCCCTTCCTCTGCCTGGCACTCTTTCTCTCACCCATTGCTCAGTAGTTTCCAGCCACACCCCCAGCCCTGTGGTGGGGGGGTCATGGGTGTCAGGCCCTGGGAAACTGTGAGTAGTTACTGAAGCAGGGAACAATGTGGTCATCCTGCCCTTGGCTCTTTGTGTCTGGGCTGACAGGGGGAGTCCTAGGAAGCCCACCATAGCCCAAATTAGACTAAGAGAGAGGTAGGACTGGCAAGAACGTCACAGAAAGGCAAAGAAGCCAACCCCCAGAATGGGACTGCCCTGAGGTCTCATTTGGACCTTGGCCAAGGCTCCTGTTCATAGGCCTCCCTCTCTATGTCCATGCACAACCCTGTCCCCCACTACCAGTTCCAAGGCACTGAGCACTTATACACCTTGGGATGTGGCTGAGCCCTGCAGAGCCACAGGGAGAATTCCGAGTGGGCCTTCTGCTTGTTTGGTTCTGTGGATCTGAAGGAAGAGGGTGCCTCTAAGAGAGGGACCCTCAGATGTGACTGTTGGGGGCTGCCCCGTGCAGATGGCAGAAGCTCCCAGACTTGGCCCAATGCACACAGCCACCACCTTGCTGTGTTTCTCTTACCTTTACTCCCATGTTCCCTTGTGGCCACACTGGTCAAGGACCACATGGCCAGCCCCAGGCTGCCTGCCCACTGCCCCCGAACTGCTTTCCTGATTCTCAGAAGCCCAGCCCTTAGCCTTGGGGTCATTCCAAAATGCAAGTCACACCTCCTCAGATAGGGTGGCTTTGGACTGGCGGCTGGGTTTGCGAGATTCACCCCCATATGCATTTTTGTACCAGCTGGGGACCATTAGGTCAGGTGTTCCAGTCCACAGGCCAGGTGATGGGGGCTCGGAGTGGCCCTCACTGGTAGGTGAAGCCAGGACCGGGCAGGAGCCTGCCTCTTTCTCTTACACCAGTTGGCCTCCTCACTATTTTTATTTTAGGAGTAGCTCACCCACAAGACATATATTTTGTTTTGTTTTGTTTTGGTGTTAAAATAGACATAATGTAAAACTTAACCATTTTAACCATTTTTAAATGTACAGTTCAGTGGTATTAAATACATTAATAATGTTATGCAACTATCTATCTCTGAATTTTATGACTCTCTCATATCGTGGAATCATAAAATGTTTGTCCTTTTGTGACTGGCTTATTTCACTGAGCATAAAGTCCTCAAAGTTCATCCATGTTGAAGCACGTGTCCTTCCTTTTTAAGGCTGAATAATATTCCCTTACATGTGTGCATCACATTTTACTTATCAGTTCATCTGCCCACGGATGCTTGGATTCCTTCTGCCTCTTAACTCTTGTGAATAACGTGGTTATGAACGCAAGTGTACAGAAATCTCCTCGACACCCTGATTTCAATTCTCTGGGGTATATACCCAGAAGTGGAATTGCTGATAATTCTATTTTTACTTTTTTTTAAGTTCATTTCTTGATTTTGAGAGGGAGCAAGTGGGGAAGGGGCAGAGAAAGAGGGAGAGAGAGAACCCCAAGCAGGCTCCACACCATCAGTGCAGAGCCTGACATGGGGCTCGAATTCATGAACCATGAGATCATGACCCGAGCCGAAATCAAGAATCAGACGCTTGACTGACTGGGCCACCCAGTTGCCCCTCTATTTTTAATTTTTAGAGGAGGAACCACCATACTGTTTTCCATAGCAACCGCACCATTTTATATTTCTACCAACAGTGAACAAGGGATCCAATTTCTGCTTATTCTTTTCTTGTTTTTTTTTAATGTAGTAGTGATCTATATAGGTATGAGGTAATATTCTTACTGTGGTTTTGATTTGCACTGCCCTAATGGTCAGTGATGTCGAGCCTCTTTTCATGTGCTTCTTGGCCATTCATTTATTTTCTTCAGAGAAATGTCCATTCAGGTCCTTTACCCAATTTCGAATCAGGTTGTTTTGTGGCCAAGTTTTAATTCTCTGTATATTCTAGCTATTAATCCTTAATCAGATATAGGCTTTGCACATAGTTTCTTCCATCCTGTAGGTTGCCTTTTCACCTGTTGATAGTGCCTTTTTATGCACATTTTTTTTTTTTGATGGAGTCGTTTGTTTTTTGTTTTAATTTTTTTAATGCTTATTGTTTTTAAGAGAGAGACAGACAGACAGAACACTAGTGGGGGAGGGTTAGAGAGAGGGGAGGAGACACAAAATCTAAAGCAGGCTTCAGGCCCCAAGTTGTCAGCAAAGAACCCGATGCAGGGCTTGAACCCACGAAACCATGAGATCATGACCTGAGCCAAAGTTAAACGCTTAGCCAACTGAGCCATCCAGGTACCCCTGCTATTTTTTTCTTTTGTTGTCTACGCCTTTGGTATCATATCTAAGAGGTTATTGTTAAATTCAAGGTCATGCAGCTCTTGACCTGTGCTTTCTTCTAAGAGTTCTGTAGTTTTAGGTCTTAAGTTTAAGTCTTTGATCTAAGTTAATTTTTGTACATAGTGTTTGGAAAGGGCATCACCATTTTTTAAGAAAACTCCAGCCTGGCAGGAGAGACCAGAGAAAGGAAGGATGCGGTAGAGAGAGGCGCAGGCCACAGGTGGGGACAAGGTGCTCTGCTGGCGGGGTGTCAGCCGTGTGCAAAATGGCCTGTGAAAAACAGGCAGAGTTCCAGTACTGAAACAAGGTGAGGGGCCACTGACGAATAGCCCAGGGTGACCGAGCCAGCCCTCCAGAGCCTGTGCTGAGGCTGGACGGGTCCCCAGGCCGAAGCTGCAAGGGGAAGGATTTGGGTTTGAAAAGGATCTAGTGGCTGGGCTATCATGTGCAGCACTGCAAGGAAGCCACCAATGTCTTGGTCTGTTTGGGTGCAGCTCTCACAGAGGCCTGGGACTGGCCATGTCACCTGTCTGGGCTAGACCATGTCCCAAGAATGGGGTCACTGCAGGGTGCCCTGAGGCATGGAGACCTGGTGCCTGGTTGCTGCTTGTCTAGGTGACAGTGGATGGGGAAAGAACCTGCCCTTCTGCATGATCTTTGTCCCTGTCATTGACCAGCTGAAAGAGAATTGGTCACTTGGGAGCTGGGTGTGTCTTACATTTTCAAGCACAGATTGAGGAAAATGGTAATGACATCATAGGCCACCCCCAGCCTCGTTGGCATTGCCTTCAAGAGGGCATCAGCACTCCTGCAGTAGTGGTGTCCTGGGCAGTGACTGCTAGGGACTTTGGACTCCTTTCTGCACCCTGGGGGCTTCCGGGTCATCATCAGGGACCAGGGAGTAGCCACTGGGTCCCTGCTCCATACACTCAGTCCAGGATGGAGAGAGGCAAGTCCTGGGTGACATGAGAGACAGGGACTTGTTAAAGCCCTGACTCTTGTTTACAAAACCTTTCTTACAACAAAAGTTCATTCAAGAATATACGAGAAATACGGTAAAATGCAAAGAAAAAAAATCCCATGTAATTCCACAACCTGGAGCTCACTGCTGCTCAAATTCCTTCCCTGTCCCCTGCTCACACAGTGGTACACACCCAGCATGTCCCCCATCCTCGGTCTGGTGTGACTGTGGAAAAGCGGCAGAGTTCCTCAGCCTCTTCAAGTCTGAGTCATTCCCTTCCTCTCGCACCAATGCTTAGTGAATGCCTGTGGTGTGCGGGGTACTATGCTGCTCCTGGACCCTAGGGGACAGGCACCCACAAATGAGGACACTGGAGCACTGGCTGCCCCTGGCTGGGGACCATACTCTGCACTGAACACTTTATCTCTCTGACTGGTGAGGGACAGGCTCTGTGATGTGGAGTCAAGTGCCCAGGCCACACAGCTGGGACAAGACTCGTCATCCTGGAAGCACTGGGGGCACATGAAGTTTTGAGCAAGGGGGACAGGTGGCATGAGAGGTGCTTCCAGGGCCCCTGGTCACAGAGGCAGGTGGGCCCCAGGGAGAGACTGGGCACTCAGGGCCTGCTTCAGAGCAGAACTGCCAGGTCTAGCGGGCACAGAGGCCAGCTGGGAGGTTGGATGGGTGGAGAAAGGAGATGAGGCCCTAGGCTCTCGGGGTCTGTTGGACACCTTGGTTCCTTTCCATCTAGGACCCATCATGAAGGGAATGGAGGCATTAGAGGGGTGGACACTGGCCATGGCAGAATGAGGAGGCTGCAGGGGGCAGCCAGGCCTGGACAGAGGTTGGAGGAAGGAGGCAAGAGTCCTGTGGGACAGGCTCCCCGGTGGGGGTGGAGCCTGAGCTTTGGGACTGCCCTGGTGGGGAGGGCCCTGACTCAGCTGCTCATAGGTCATTGGGGGAGGCCCAGAAGAGCATGCAGGCATCCTGGCTCAGCAGGTGGCTGGCTGAGAGCTGGGCACTGAGGTGCTGAGGCCCTGCCCAGGGCGTGAGCACAGGTGTTCCTTACCGACCATCAGGGTGGGAGCAGGGATGTGAAAGACTTGACCTGGAATTGGGAAGCCTGCCTTGCCCTGGACTCAGCGATTCCCAATGCCCTCAGACATTCTCTGGCCTGGCTGCTGCCCTGCACCCCAGCCCCCAGCCTCTGCTCCCCTACCTGGGCCCACCCAGCCTGAGCCTCCCTCCCCCTCACCCACAGGGAGCCAAGCCACTGTTTACCCCGTGGTGCTCCCAGCCTGGGGCCTCCACCTTGCTCTGTTCCCTGCCTGTCAGCTTGCTGCCTGGCCTGGCCAGCCTCCTCCTGCTGAACGTCCTGCCCTGGGAGAGAGCAGGAGTGACCTAGCTCCTGAGAGCTGGTGGGGAGTGGGGGTCATCCAGTTATTCTGGCATGGGACCTTACCATAAATCAAGGAGGGGCCAAGCCCCATCAATGTTGTGACACATGTGTGTACAGTCCCAGCAGTTACAGGAGAGGGTGAAGAGGTGGGAGGGGGGGGAGGGGACATCACAGCTGGATTGCCATATTGAATCCTAATGACCACCAGACCCAGAGACTGAGGCTCTGGGAGGGAAAGGTTGACAGGGTCCAGTGGGCAGGGAGGGGTGGCAGGGCCCTGGACTCACTGCCTCACTCTGAAAACCCTAAGGCCAAAATCCTGGTATGGCTCTGGGCACCCTTTCCTCAAGCACCAGGATTCAGGCAAACTGGCTCACCAAGAGGGGTGTGGGGCGTGGCTCCCAGGCACGTTTGTTTTGCTGTGGTTTGAGCACAACTCAGCAGAGTTCCAAGGAAGGGAGGGGGTCGATTCACTGTTCCCCAGGCTGCTTCCTGATGATGTCCGAGGTCTCCCTTTCCCACCCGCTCTGCGGTGGGAGGAGGCTCACCCTCTTCTCTGTGTTGGCAGGTGAAGGGCGGATGCCCAAGGCAGGGGGGCCATAGGGAACACCCGCGGCACCAGTGGCTGGCCTTCCAGCCGCACTTAGCAGCATCGCCACAGCAACCAGCAACCAGACGGCAGCGGCCTCGGCAGACGCTCTACTACAGCTTCCCACCGTCGGAGAACAGGGAATGACTACAGCAGATCAGGCCCCAGAGTGGCCTGGGCAGGTGGAGTGTCACTAGAGGGAGGGCTCAGCCTCCTCCTTGCAACAGATGATCGCCATGCCGGCTGGAGAAGAGGTGCTGGGGCAGGGGCTGCAGCGTGGCACAGCCTCGCCCCCCCACCCACTCTGAGCACTTCCAGGGCAGCAGGGCTCTGTCTGCCAGACATACCCGGCCTGCTTCTCAGTGTCCCCTGCTTGGTGCCAATAGGGAGAGGTGCCCGTCCCCTGCTCTGCATCTGGGCCCGCCGCTGCCGGACCATGGGATGTCGGCAAAGCTCAGAGGAGAAAGAGGCGGCGCGGCGGTCCCGGAGAATCGACCGCCACCTGCGCTCAGAGAGCCAGCGGCAGCGCCGCGAGATCAAGCTGCTCCTGCTGGGCACCAGCAACTCAGGCAAAAGCACCATCGTGAAGCAGATGAAGATCATCCACAGTGGTGGCTTCAACCTGGAGGCCTGCAAGGAGTACAAGCCCCTCATCATCTACAACGCCATCGACTCACTGACCCGCATCATCCGTGCCCTGGCCGCCCTCAAGATCGACTTCCATAACCCGGATCGCGCCTACGACGCGGTCCAGCTCTTTGCGCTGACAGGCCCTGCGGAGAGCAAGGGTGAAATCACACCAGAGCTGCTGGGGGTCATGCGGCGGCTGTGGGCCGACCCCGGGGCGCAGGCCTGCTTCGGCCGCTCCAGCGAGTACCACCTGGAGGACAACGCCGCCTACTACCTGAACGACCTGGAGCGCATTGCCGCGCCCGACTATATCCCCACCGTTGAGGACATTCTGCGCTCCCGGGACATGACCACGGGCATAGTGGAGAACAAGTTCACCTTCAAGGAGCTCACCTTCAAGATGGTGGATGTGGGCGGGCAGAGATCAGAGCGCAAAAAATGGATCCACTGTTTCGAGGGCGTCACAGCCATCATATTCTGTGTGGAGCTTAGTGGCTACGACCTGAAACTCTATGAGGACAACCAGACGGTGAGTGTGCCAGGCTTTTCCTCTGCTTGTTCCTACCACTGCTGGCTCCTGGGAGGGGGGTGAGCTTGAGGGTATGGGCAGGGCAGGGCAGGAGAGGCTGCAGTCAGAAGGGGAGCCAGGGTGGCCCCAGTGAGGTGCTATCTCTGGGAGCACAGTGTGGTGGGTTATCACAGCCACTGTAGGACCTTGAGTAGCACCTGCTGTCAGCTCTCTCAGGGGCTGCCCCACCATGGGCAGGTCCCTCTCTGACTTCAGTGCCCTGACAGGCCCTCAGGGTTCTCAATATCCTCTGAGTAACCACCACACCCTTGGGCTCCACCGGGTACGGATGCCCTCACCCAGCTGCTGACAGCACTGCCCTCTAGGTGCTAATAGACCCTAGGTGCCTAGGTAGCCCCCGCCTCAGTGCTGCAAGCAGTCCACACCCCATGCCTGAAAGACTCTGGGCATGGAGGGCCATCCCTCTGCTGAGTGGGGCCTACTCCTCAGCCCCAAGGATATGTTGCTTGGAGCCCAGAGGAGGGGCTCTCGGATGCCTGGAGGTCACTGGAGGAAGAAGGGGAAGCTTGGCCCTGTAAGGGGCTTCAGTTCGGGTGAAGTTGGGGGGCAGTCAGGCGTGGGGGAGGGTAACCCTGGAGCCTGGGAGTGAGGTTGGCAGATCTGCAGGATGAGATTGGGGACAACGCCCAAGCTAGGGATGCAGTTGTTGGTCCATGTGGCAATTCAGTAAATACACAGAACTGCCAATCCCTGGCACTGTGGGTCCTTGGAACTGCAGCCATGGCCCCACCACCCCATCTGGATCCTGCGAGGCTGGTAGTAACATGGTTAAGAACTATTTCTGAGGTTTAATCCCCAGGATTTGGGTGGGTGTGGGGATTCTTTCAGGCCCTCAGCCCAGGCTGAGAACCACTGTGTGGGGAAGGGGGCTCAAAGACATGAGGGGAGTGGAGGCCCCAGAGACTGGATGTAGTGCAGAGAAGTGCAACCAGGGTTGGTGCCAGGCCAGTGGAGGCTTGATGGGGAGCCTGTGCAGGGGAGGGATCCAGGCCCTTGGCAAGGAGAGGGTGGGCAACCAAAGCAAAAGGCCCAGTGCACAAGGCATCACAGCCTCCTTGGGCGCCCAGTGGTGGTGGTGAAGGCTGAGCAGCCAGATGGGATGGTATTGGCCAGGGCTGCCCCACCCAGGTTGTCCTGCAGAGGAGTTTTTGTGCCAGGAAGAAACACTAAGCAAAGATCTGGAATCTGCCCTTAAGAGGCCTTTGATCCTGTGGGTGGAGGGCATGGGGGCAAACAGAGGTCCGTAAGTAGCTCTAAGTGGTATGGGACTGTGGGTGCCAGCAGCCCAGGGAGGCAGTGGGCTGGCAGGGAAAAGGGTGATAATGGTCATCAGGTAGACCCACTGTGCTGAGAAATGGCAGAGTTGGGGGGTGGAAGTGAGCCCACAGGGTCCAGAAAACCAGGGCAATAGCAAAGAAGCTTACTTAGTCCTTCACTTAGTCATTTTTAAGGCAGATGGTAGCTTTATTTTTTGGATTTAGCTGGGAGTCTTAATTGGCCCTGTGGCCCCCAGAAAGTCTGTGGATGGCTACAGGCCGTGGCCATCATGCTGGGTGCCTGAGCATTTCTCTGGATGGAGAGAAGGTTTGCAGCTTCCATCAGGTTTTCAAGGAAGCCTTGCCTCTTAGAGAAGAGGAAAGAAACAGCTGCAGGTGGTCATGGAGACAGAAGCAGGGCTCCCCTCATCTCCCCTGTGTGCATCCAGGGGTCTCTCCAGGGCCATGCCAGGCAGTGATGGTGTGAGGGTGCCTGGGCTGAGGATACTGCATCCACGGGGCAGGACTGTGTGGTCTCCAGACGTTCTAGTACCACTTATTCTTCTGCCTGCACCCCCTTGAGTGCTGTGTGTGGTTCTGGTCAGAGGGAATGTCCCAGCCGATGGGCGAGGTCAGGCTCTTTGATGAGGCATTGCTGTGAACAGAGGGCTTGGGGCTGACCAGGCCATGATGCAAAGCAAGGTGCTCAGGTGAGGCCCCAAGACACCGTGCTCCAGTGGTCAGCTCTCTGGGCTTCTGCCTATGTCTGTTGTGTCCTGAGGCTTCTGCCTATGTCTGTTGTGTCCTGAGGTGATGGCCTGTGCTCTGGGGTCTTCCCAGGGCCTGGATCTTGGGGCTGCCTCATTTGTCATCTCCAGAGCAAGCATGACAAATCTTCCAGCACTGGGCTAGGCTCCCAGATTGTCTGTTGGCAGGCTTTGTTGACCAAGACTGTGCCCACAGATGTGGCAGGACGTGGGAGGTGGGATGCCTGGTCCCTGAGTTGGTCACATGTGTCATGGAGGGATTTGGTTGTCATATCTGCTCTCTGAACCTGTCAACCAGAAGGCAGCCCAAATGTCCTTGAAGATGGGCCCAAGTCCGGGGCCTTCTCCTGCCTGAGGCCCCCCGCCCCCCGGCTCCATCTGGCCCATCCTGCCTCCTTGCTGCCCCTCCCCTGTCCCCTCTGGACTTTGTGGGCTTGTTTCACTCACATGCTTTGCTGTCTCCAGCCTTAAGTGTGTGACCACCCTGTCTCTGACTGCCCCTGTCCTTCAGGTCTCACCTTAGGTATTACCCTCTTGAAAGGCCTTCCCTGACCCCAGCGCCAGCACACCCCTCCATTGCAGCCTGTCATTACAGGTGGGTTCCCGCTTGTGTGCAAGTGAATGGCTGCCCAGTTGGGATGGGTGGGCAAGGGCTGGGCAGGCAGCCCTCGCATCTCTAGCCTACTCCTGGCCCTGGCCCTATAGGGGCACAGTGGGCAGCCCTGGGCCGTGTTGGCAGCTGCCGGCCTGGCTAAGGGGGAGGGGTGTTTCTGGGAGGCCTGCATTTGCCAGGCTCTGGAGCTGCTCAGGGCATTTTCTGAAGGGAGGGGCTAGCAGCCAGGCCTGCACCCCACCACTGCTTGCCACCCTGGTCTCAGCAGGCCTGGGGAGTAGTTGTTCCCCAGAAAAGGAAATTCCTCATGAGAAACTCAGGCGAGGCTGGAAATTCACTGGATTCCAAATAGTTGTGACCTTTCATGCTCTACCAGCAATATCTCGGGATGGAAAACAAACAGGCTGCCGAGAAAGACAATACCCTCCGTGATTCCTCCAGCCGGCTGGCCGCAGTGGTAGGCTCACAGCCCTGGGAGAGCCAGGCCAGGCAGAGAGCAGAGCCTGCCTCTGCTGGCGCCTGCAGGCAGCTCCTGTCACCTCCACTGGCCCACCTCTTCTGTGCCCCTGTCTTCCTCCTGCCTGGCCAAGGCAAGTGCCACCATTAGGAGATGGGACAGGACTGCTGCCCATGCTTTCTTTTTGAGGGCCCTGAACTGTCCTCCCTGGGCAAAGGCAAGGCAGCCAAGAACCAGCCATGCTGATTTTTGCAGAAACCAAGGGAACCTTGGGGCCCGGTGCTAGGCTCTGGACATGGCTCCCAGAGCTCTTCTCCCCCGCTCTTGAGGCCTCATCTTCCCTCTGACAGCGGGCTGGCAGAGCCCCCCGCCCCCATGCCTGACAAACAATCTACAGCCACCACCACCACCTCCCCCCACCCACCACCCGCTGGCATCTGCGTCAGCACGTTGCCAAGGGTAACGTCAGGATCTCTACGCTCCTGGGCGTGGAGGGCTGTGGAGGGCTGCAGCAAGTGCAGGGCAGCACCTGGGCAGGGGGAGGCAGATTCCGGGGTGTCCGTGGACCATGGCAACGAGCAGATCCAAGGAGCCATGCCCAGCCTTGATTATGATTCCCTTCCCTCACCCTGGAAGGATTTAATGGGTCCTCAGGCCTACCTGGGGCCCCATCCCCCTATATAGTCCTGTCAGGCTCCTGGGGCTCCCTCAGAGAGCACAGGGATGTGTCACCTGACTGATTCTGTGGGGCAGCTGTGCCTGTTGTCCCCATCATTGGTGGGGTGACAGATGAGGGTGCCCAGGCTTAGGACAGGTCATGGCCCCTCCCGGAGCCACCCTGCTGCCTGAGGCCACACCAGGTCTCCCTGCCTCTGGCCCACCTTTTCTGGAAATGCTATTTACTGGCAGCTCTGCCTTCCTTCTGGGCCTGTCCCATGGCCTCTTCCAGGAGTAAAGACAGGGCTTTAAACTCAGAGGCCCAGCCATGGCCCCGCTCGGGCACAGAGATGTGCTGACCAGCCACCCATCCCACGGTGATAGCCCCAAGAGCCTAGGTGCCCAAGGCTCTGCCATGGGCTCCTCACCCAGCTGCCCATCACACGTCCTACCCAGTGGGGCCCCAACACCCTTCTGGGAACCTTGGGAAGGCACAGGGAGTGGGCATTTGCCGCCCAATTTCTGCCTCTGTGGATGTGCTAATGGATTCTGCGGCTGCTTAATGGTACAAGGACTCTTCAGAAGGGACAGATTAAAAGGCCTGCCTAGGAAGTATCAACATGTTCTCATGTGAAAACCCACAGGGAGCTCACTAGTTACCCATTTTCTGGTGGAGCTGTTAGTGTTCCCAGCCCTATAGAGGGTCTGTTGTGCACCTGCTGTGTACCTGCTGTGCAGATGCAAGGCCTGAACTCGAGGCCAGATGCCAAGGTAAGTCCAACCATCTAGGCAGCACAAGGAACTGGCAGGAGGGGGGGCTAGGGGGAGAGAGGCGCACACCCAGCACAGTTGCAGCATCATTTCTACACACCTCATGTCACCTGGGGATACCTGCCCGTCCTTCAGAACCTGGCAGGTAGCAGTTCCCAGGGATGTCCCGTGCTTCGCTTTCATCTAGGACCAACTGTAACCATAGGTGGTCTGGGCCACAGCAAGGCTCAGTGTGGGAGCCCTAGCGTCCCCACTGCTTAACCAACAAATAGCTGGTTGATGTGAATTGAGAAGAGTCCCTAGGGTGATGGGTAGGACACAAGAATATGCCCTTTAGGGGGTCAGGTTCTGCAGGTGGCGGGGGCTATATAACCAGACTCTAGACTGTGGTTGTTCCCTCTGCGCAGCCCTGGCCAATGTGAGGAGCCCTAGCCCTCCTCATCTTAGGGCCCTCAGCTCTCAGGGGAGCTGATCTCCAGACAGGTCACAGGCCCACACCCCTGTTATCCACCCACCCTAGATGGCATGTGCCGTGAGCACAGGGTTGGCACACAGTGGTGCTCAGCAAACTGGACTGGGTGGGAAACATGCAGGCTGGGCAAGAGCCAGAGTTCAGGGCCCCGTCCTCTGGGTGTGCAGCCACTGGGACACTCAGCCCTTCTGGGGAGCCCCTGAAAGTGTCAGGCCCTAAGGGCGGGCCTGTGCAGTGTGCCCCAGAGGAGGCGGCTACTCAAGGCTATCTGCAAACTGTGTACCCACACCCTAGCACTGCTTTATCATTCAGCCCTAAAGGGAGCTGGTTTTAGCCCTTTAAAAAGTTGTGTTGTGTCATGAAACAGCATGTTGAAGGTGGTACACTGTATTGCAGTAAGACAGGCTTGTACCTATTGTTATCAGAGCTGGTGATCACAGAGCTGGTTCAAAGGAGATGCTTAGAATGAGAAACAGCCAGATGTAAATGATACCTCTGCTTAGATTTGGAGGGCACCTCACATATCCTTTAGTCCTTAACCAGCCAGCTTTTCAGGTAAGGAGACTGAGGCCTAGAGATCATGCATCATGTGTCCCAGGGTTCTCAGGGGATGGGAAGTTGCAGTGCTCCCTCAGGGATTCCAGGGGACTCCAGAATCACCACATCCTGTAGGTACAGGGGTGCTCCACGGAAGGCCTTGGGGCAACTGGTTTCCACTCTCAGGAGACTTGAGTGGTTGTCAGAGTTGGCACTGCCCCCACCCCGTCATTGGCAGGACCACAAGCAGCCTGAACAGAGTACCTCCCCACTCTGCCTCCTGCTCCTGACCTGGTTGAGGACATAGATCCAGGAATCGTGCCATGGGGACTTAGGACAATGCCAGGGAGGCACGCCATCAACCTGCATGGAGGCTACTGGCCTTCCCCCTGCCCCCCAGGCAGCTGGTGTCTCTGAGCAGCTCCTTCTGATCTCATGATGTACCAGAGCCACATCCAATTTGTTGCAACCTCCACAGATCATGGATGACCCTGGGACATCAGAGACCTCTTGGACTAGAGCCAGGAGGCAGGGCCTGGCTGGCAGAGGGGTCTGGGTTCCTTGGAGTGGACATCCCCAGGCACAGATCTGAGCTGTTCTGAAGAGGCAAAGGCAGTAAGAGGACTGGGCCATCACAACGCCTCCCATGGCAGGTATAGGTGGGCACAGGGCTCAGCTGGCCACACGCTCTCCCCAGCATCCTCCTCCTCACAGCTTAGACCAGCTCTCTCTCTGTGGCTGGCTGCAAGGGGGAAAGGCACACAGGAATTCACAACTGGATTTCCAGTGGCCCAGAGGTGCTATCAGTACTTGTGAATAGTCCTCCCACCTCCACGTGGGCTCCTCAGGCCCTGGGCCCGTCCAGGGTCCTTGCTTTGTTGCCCAGCCCTCGTCATAGTCCTAACATGGCTAAGGCTATCTGGTTCTTAACTCAATGAACCCTGGGCATGAGCCCATGGCCCCCACTCTGTGTGTGGCCACCGGGCTTCACATGAGTCCCCATGGAGTGTTGGCTCCAGCCTGTGATGGACAGGGGTGAAGTGGAGGGAAGGTAGAGAAGGCAGCAGCCATCAGCTGTCACTGCCCTGCAGCACAGCCTGATGCCTATATGTGATCCAGAGCACTTGCCAACTGATATGTCAGTTCCTTGGGCTGAGATCTCCTTTCCTGTGTTCCCAGGGAGACATGCAGTCACTGAGGCCATTGTCAATAATGGTTTCCTATGTTCCTCCATTCCTCTTGCACTGAGAACTTCCAAGGGCTCCCATTTCCTATGTACCTTTGTGCTTGGCTCCTTGCCCTGAGTAAGTCTTCCATGACATATCAGCCAAACAGAAGGATGAGGCTCGGCCCTGGGCTCGGGCCCACTTGCTGCTCAGCATGGCCAGCCCCTCCATCCCTGCTCCACTCTGCACAGTAGAACTTTGGGATCCTAATACAGCATTTTCATTTATCCCTACCTCCTCATCCTTGGGGCCGAGCTCTGCCTTTGAGCATATCAGCCACACCTCCATGGTGGCCACCTCCTGCTGTGTCACTAGAGGCTCCTTTCCCCCCCAGGCACAGGCTGTCACTAAGCACAGCCAGAATTCGATCCCCATCACTCCACCTCTTCCACCATGACAGACGGCCACAAAGTTTGGCAGAATCTGCAGGGGGACGTCCACAGTGTTCCTCGGATCTCTGAGCCTGGTGGCCCTCCCCCAACAGGAAGTCGACCAGCTTGGGCTGCATTGTGGGCCTCCCCCATGGGCGAATTGGGGTCAGCCTCTTGCCCTTGTACTGTGCGAGCCGTGAGGGAGGGGGGCAAGCAGGCACCCTCAGCACCATATCGGCAGAGCTGGCCCCCTACCTGCCTCAGAGGACACTGAAAGCCAGGTTAGCAGCAAGAGAGCCTCCCTCTCTGCACACCAGCCACCGGAGGGCCAGAGCTTCCCAGTACCCAGTCACAAGTGCCAATTTCTCAATTTTTAGGGGCTTGATGAGCTGTTAAACATCATCCAGAGCATATTCACACGACAGAAATTGGTGGATGCTACCAATCAGCATCCTCCCAGCCTGCTGTTAAACACTCACAAGCCTACTGCACGCAGTGACCCCAAAGTCTACTGCAGCCAGTGACCCAAAGCCTAGCCCGAAGGGCCCCTTCCACGCAGCCTCACCAATGGGCGAATTACAGGATTCGCCGTCTGTGTCTTTTTGAAAAGCGAGGCAGTGTCCCCCTTTTTCAGCCTCCTCAGCAATTCCCTACTCCAGCCCTGTGACCGCAGGTGTTATTTCTGTTCACGTTCATCCCGTTTGAGAACAGTAATTTGCCAGAGTGACTCCACACTCGTCCTGGGCTCCCCCTCCCGCTCTCCCCAGGCAGATTTACGAGAATCCTTTCTGTGCAAAGAAACGGACTCCGAGCTGGGTAGTTCTGCTTTCTCTCTGTCAGCACGTTAGCAGACTAATGTGAGACCATCTGCTCGAGCCAGGGCCTGTCCAGTATTCTTCTCCCTCTGAGAGGACAAGCCCTGTGATACTCATTTAGGAAGCATTTCTTACACACCTCTTATGTGCAAGAAGCTCACCGCCTAGGGACAGAAATGATTGTATCCCTTCCTTCCCTGAGGTCAGATAAGAATGCATCACACAGCCCCTGAAGGGCTGGGGTGGCTGTGCCAGCCCCCATTTCCACTGGCCCCATGCTCGCTGTGGCTGGCC
Organism: Suricata suricatta; assembly: GCF_006229205.1. Lineage (NCBI taxonomy): Eukaryota > Metazoa > Chordata > Mammalia > Carnivora > Herpestidae > Suricata > Suricata suricatta. The sequence goes on from NC_043713.1 coordinate 70,808,288, forward strand.
GCAAGGCATCCCTGTGAAGCAGCTCTCTGGGTTTAAAGAAGTGAAGAGGGCCTCCTCTGGCCCAGAGACCAAGTTGCAGGAGAGAAGGGGGGCCCAGGCATCAGGATCAGGGCCTGGGTGGATTGGGATAAAGGTAGGGGTGATGATCTGTATTCAATGTGGACCTTGCAGAATCCAGCCTGGCTGTGGGGGCTGTGGGAGCAGCCAGCAAAGGCAGGACGAAGGGGCTATTTAGGAAGGCATGGAGAGCTAGGGCACTGACTGCCCTGCACAAGGGACAAGGTCCCGGGTGCCACAAACAATCCCCAGCAGTCTGTGATGGACGTTGATGCCTGTATGCCCTGGATGGTGGAGCCAGGGTTGCTGGGGCCACGGCATCTCCCACAGTCTGTGCACTTGCCCCTCTGCCCCATGATCTGCTCTAGCGGATGCCCCTCCAGCTGAACACAGAACGTCTCCATTCTCTGCCTCATGCTAGCACTTTCAGCCTGCATCCAGCCTAGCCACCCAGGCCAGAGGGGTTATTAATTTCCCCAGCACATTAGCTCTGCTTCGTACGCACACATCAGAACAGCTCTGGGTTTTAGGACAGATTATTATTGTTTTGAGGGATTTCTATAATCCAAGAGCTGAAAAACAACTTGTCCACTTATCAAGAACAGACTGCAGGGATTCCTGGGTGACTCAGTCAGTTGAGCAACCAACTTCAGCTCAGGTTATGATCTTGAGGTTCGTGGGTTGCAGCCCCACATTGGGCTCTGTGCTGACAGCTCAGAGCCTGGAGCCTGCTCAGATTCTGTATCTCCCTCTCTCTCTGCCTTCCCCCAACTCACATTCTCTCCCTCTCTCTCTCTCTCTCCCTCCCTCCCTCTCTCTCTCTCTCTCTCTCTCTCTCAAAAATAATAAACATTTATAAAAAAGAAAAAACAGACTGCAGGAAGGAGGCTGAGAACAGTGGAGGCCAAGATGAACTAGGGACCCTCAGTAACCAGCAGAGATGGGGACATAGGAGGTCTGCCACCCACCCAAGGGAGTCCCTCACCTTCCCTGAAAACCAGAAATGCTTCTGTGCTAACAGGCTGTGGGCAGGACCCCTCTTTGCCCATCTGTAGGGTTCCTGAGGCCCCAATGGCTCTTACAGTCTAGAGTTTCTGGGGAGATTGGAGTAATAGTCAGCTGAGGGAAAGGGAGGGGCCATGCGTATCTGAGGGTGGAGCGAAAGGCACCCCTACTTTCCTTGCACATGGCACCCGATGGGACATGTGTCCTCAGACCCAGAGAACAAACGCTCGGGCTGGCCTGGGAGTCAGGGCCACAGCTCACTCTAATCCTGCCTTCCTCACACCCAGTTGGCATCTCCCTGGCTCATGCACTTTCTCTAATTTCATTAATAAACCCATTCAGCCAAAGGCCCTGGGCTGACTGAGGCAACCTGTGGTTCTTGCATGGCTTCCCACCCTTGAACCAGCAGGAAAGGTGCTCAGCGGAGACTTCTGCTCCATGGTGCTTTGTTCATTGCCCAGTGGGCTTCCAGGTACACCCCCTTTGGCTCCTTTTTTAGCCTAGTGTCAAGGACAGGACCCCAGGAGGTGAGAGGGAGCAGTGGCCAGATGTGGCTCCTGGTCCTGCCCATGCTCAGCTTGGATGATCTGATCTAGTTTTGGCTTCCTCATCTGTGAAGTGAAACAGGCCCTCAACTCAAGGACAGACCTAGTTTTGATGGTATCTGCCATTACCTGGGCCTGTGTTTGGTGCCTCTGGGCCTGGAACTGTGGGGCTGGGGCTCTGTTGAGAGGAGTACAGGCATTGGAGTTTAGACCCTGGTTTGAGTGACTGCGAAGGTGGTATTGGCATCAGCACAGGCCCATGGGGAACATAGGACCCTCCTGCCATTTCATTTTCCTCTCTCGAGAAATAGCCATGACCTCCCCCTGGACAAGCAAGTGGGCTAAGCTTGCATACAGCTGAAGCCCCCCAAGGCCAAGGCCGGCCCAGCATATAGGGGGCTGGGGCATGTGTGACCTGAGCTGAGACTGGTTCCCCATAGGCATCTGCCCCCCAGGGAGCTTACTGGTAGCTATCCTGCCCACCTCCCGCCTTGGTCCCACACACCCTCCCAGGGCCAGGCTACAAGTGCCGCTCAGGACATGACATGACATCACATCACAGAGACTACAGACCCCTCTGAATCAGGATGAGGGCAGTGCAGCCAGGCCTATCACGTTCTGCTCTGACACTCAGACACTCTGGCTTTTTGTAGCCCTGCTGAGCAGAGAACCTGACTTAGAGCTCTCAGAGCAAAGGCACTGGGACAGGACAGGTTCCTCCTAGGGCATCCCAGTCCCCTGGCTACCATGGTGGGGAGGGCAGGAGGTCTCATTTGGTCAGCAAGGAACCTGTGGAAGTTAGAGGCCTGACTGTCCCCCCAGGGCTGTCATAGTGTGTGAGTCCAGCCTGCAGTCAGTGAGACTATGACCATGCCTAATGACTAGCTGGCCTCTGGCACACCTTTCCCTCAAATCTTGTCCCTGTTCCTGCCTGCCTTGCAGACAGAGCTGCTGTGGCTCTGTAGCCCTACAGCCTAGACTGTTCTGCCCACCTGTGGTCTCAGCTGGGTATCACCCCAAGCCACCCCATTCTCTTCCCCCCCCCCCACCACTGCCTGTCTGGGAGATGGGTTGGCACAGCCCTGGTCGAGCAGGTGGGCATAGGTAGAGGTGGGGTGAGGTGTCTGGGGGCCTGCTTAGGGGCAGTGACACATGAGCTACACATCCTGAAGACCAAGGCTGTCTCCTGAGTGAAGATGAGGACTTGAGGCCAGAAATGGAACACCACCCACTTTGTCTCATCTCCCTATCTCACCTGTAAATGAGCTGAGAGGGTTGCACAGAGCTGGCCAAAGTGAGCACCAAGAGAGCACTGTCTGCTGCCGAGAACCTAGCAGGGTACAGGGTGTGTCCGTGACAGTATAACACCATCCTGGACAGGATAAAGCTGGCAGCCACCACTTTAGGCAAACGCGGTCCCTGATGGGACTGGGCCAGCAACAGCCATTCCCAGGCTGAAGGCAGTGCTTGGGATCCATGGAGGGTCCCACAGGTCTGCAGAATTCCCTAAATCATGTCCCGGTTGTGTGGCTGCACCAACACACGCGCATGGGCAATCCGTCCTTGGAGAGGCTCTGCCACGGATCAGATTCTTAACGGAGCGGAGAGCCTAGGAGATTGCACTAACCTCCTTCATCCCCTGCAGATGGAGAAGCCAGGGGTAGGGAAGTAATGACCCACAGGCATAGGTTCCCCCTTAAGGTGTCTTAATGGGGACATCTGCCCCCCACCACCACCCATCCTGTCGCCAACTTCCCATGTCCTTGCAGGAACTGGCTGCTAGTGGTCTCAACAACCTTTGCTCTTGGAGGCATGGCCCAGGAGTGCAGAAGCATGCTCCCTGATAAACAGAGGCAGGCAACGGTTTTAGGCTAGTGGGTTCCAGGGGGGTCCTCTGGAGCTAAAGTTGGGGGAGTTTTTTCACTCTGTTTCCTCCCTGAGTGACAGTGATGGTCTGCAAGCCCTGGGCCAGGCCTGTAATCTGTGTTGCCAGCTTCCAATCTGCACGCACCTGCGTCCTGCTGTTTGCTAATTTCCCATCGGTGACTGACAGCAGGGGGACTTGGATCAAGCTGGCAAGATTTAACACAAAAACAAATAGGAAACAGTTCTCATTTCAGCTGAAGCAAAAATGCATTGGGGCTTTGAAAGATAAGCTCGTCCCTGAGGCGGTGGGGGGCGGGCAGGGGTTAAGGTGAGGACAGGTAGGGCCACATCCTAGACTTCATCCAGTACTGCCAATGGTTTTCTGGGTGGCCCAGGGGCCCCTACCCTCCCTGGGGCTGGAAGTGAAGTGCGGGAGCAGAACATGGGAGCTCCAGGCCCTTTCAGAGAGAAGACATTTCCAATGTTGCCCTGGGAATTTGCTGCCCCAAACTGGGAGTTGTTTCTCATACCTAATCCACCCCCTCAAGTGACAGGCTGCTCACCACTCATGTCATGCTAGCCCCAGGGCCCTGCCACCCCAGGGCTCTGCAGATACTTATGGGAGAGGGATGGTCCTTTCTGGTCCTTTCTGGTCCTTTCTGGCTCTAAGATCCTATAAGTCAATTCCAAGGTTCAGTGAGAGCAGAAAGCAAAACCAAGTGATGTGTATGTGTCTAGGATGCTGGTGTCCTGGTTGGCCCACTCAGACTCCCAGAGGGACAGCTTGGTCAGTGGGTGCCCCAGGGCTTTGTGTGACCTGGACTTCCCAGGTCCCGGCTGGCCCACTGTCAGCTCCCAGCCCCTTGTCCCTTGCTCGGCTCCTGGAGAGTTTGGACAGGCCACAGGGCTGGGGCACAGCATGCACTCAGAGCTCGGATGGCTATGTGGGTTGTGGTTGGCCACGGAAGAAACGGAAGAGGGCAAGCTGGGCTGACCACAATTGTATTGAGGCACCCTGGGAGAGTCGGTGGTACCCAGGCCCTGGTCCTTTTTCTCTAGGGGCTGACATCCAGGTGGGAAGACGAGGGCAGGCCAGAGGACCAAGACTAGGCCCCCAGATGCAATCATGGGGCCCTGCACACAAACCTCTAAGCCCCTCACCCTGGCAGGGTGTGGCCCCCACTACATGGGTGAGGAAACTCAGGCTGCCCGGCTGGTCTTTCCACCACCTTCTAAGGAGGACCTCTTGGCTCTCCCCTTCCCAGGACCTGGGGGTTCAGGGACTGGGAGGCTGCTACTTTTGCTATTGCTTTGGGTCTCCGTAGTTTCCTCCATGTATACATGGGGACAACAGGGGCCAGCAAACAGAATGGCCCACAGAGGAAGAGTGGAGGATGGGTGCCAAGCTGGGTGAGAAGCATCAGAGGCAGTTGTCCAAAGCTGAACCGCTGTGGGAGGCAGGAAGTAGCTCTCCTGTGTTTCTGGCAGGTTCAGAGGGTTTTTGGGCTATTAGGACCTGAATTTCAGCTTTACTGGCAGCCTGTTATCTTGTTTAAATAGCCTTTGCTGTTTGAGTAGCAGGCCTGGCCAGTGCTGTTACTATGAGCATTGCAATTGTCACTGAATTGGGGGGCAAAAGGACAGGCAAGCAATGACTCTGACTTCTGGACTGGTTGGAAAACACCACCACCCCAGAGAAGCCCCGTCTGTTGCTGGCCCGAGGCCTGCAGGGCTGAGCACTTTAAAATGGGCCACTCTTAAGCCTCCTGTCCCCCTCCCTCCCTGCATGGATATGCAGCAAGCTGGGCTGTGGGGCAGGAGGGATCTGGGGAAAAGAAGGAGAGGACAAGGTGATGGGAAGGTCAAGAGCCCCATGAAAACCTGGGGCTTTCCAAGGGCATGAGGTGTGCCACCCTGAGTTGCTAATCTTTCTGTGTCACATGCTAATCTCCATTGTAGTCAGCGAGTCGTGTGTCCCTAGGACTGTTTGTCCGCAGGTGGCAGCAGAAGCTGGGGAGTGACAGGAGCAGGATTCAGGCACACCCACCCCACATGGCATGGACAGGAACACACCAGTGGCGTCGGGGCCTGGGACCTCTACAGAGAACCCCCTTGGGTTGGCCACAAGGGGCTGAAATAGGAAAATAAAACCTGAGACCATATCCACCAAGACACAGGATCAGGTAGTTCCTGATCATTTTAAAGCCAGAAGAGCGCCTACTTAGCAAATGCCTTTTCAGCTAGTTTTGCCAGATTGAGCCACTGAACAACAGAGCTGAAGTGAAGAAAGAACACAGGCCAACTGTCTGTGAAAGACCAGGGCAGCACAAGGCCTGTCTTGGGGTGGGAGGCCCAGTCGTGCTGTCCTCAGTGGCCCCTGCCACACATTCGATGTCCTGGGCGGGAGAGGAGGCCAGGGGCAGTATAAGACCTGCAGGCCATCTGTGGGCCAGGCTCAGCGCAGTGCACCTGTGCGGGAGGGCGGGGCAGGGGCACTCGGCGTCCATGGCTCCTCCCACCCCACCCCAGCCCCGTACACGGCTGCCACGCCAATAGGATTGCCGACAGCGCGCACCATCTGGCCCTGCTGCCATCCCCCTGTGTTCAGCAGACTGCCCTGGCCGGGCACGGGAAAGACCAGTGCCCCTGACAGACAGGGCACTGTGCTCGTGGCAGATGATGAGCAATAATAAGAACAGGGTCCAATTGGGCCTGAAGCTGTGTAGCAAATTAAGGTCGTGACTAGGGGGTGCTTCAGGTAGGGAGCTCAGGGAAGGCCTTGGGAAGCTGATCCTCTCTGTGGGAACCCAAGGGAAGGAAGCGCATGGCAGTGGTGGAGGCCCTCAGGCAGAGAGGGGCAGGATGAGTCAGGGAGCTGGCGGAAAGCATGGTATCATCCACTATGATAGAAGCAACTGGAGGGGTGAGGCTTTGCAGTGGTAGGATCATGGGAGAGTCACGGAGCAGAAGCAGGGAGACAGTCTGGGAAGGAGTGGTATGGACAGATTCTGGGTGTGTCTGGAAGTACCATCGATGGGACACGATGCAGGCAGAGCCCACAGCCTGACACTGGGCCCTCTGCACACCATAGCCACCCCACCACAGGCCTCTGCTAGGGTTGTGCCCATGGCCTGGGGTGCCTTCTCCTCTTAGTGGCAGAAATCAGCTCATTCATCAGTGCCCAGCCCAGCTGTCACACCCCCTCCATGCCGCCTGCCCTCAAGCTTGCATGGGGGTGGTGCTGGACAGTTGGTGGCATGTGTGTCCTTCCCCTAGGGAGACTCAGTTCTCATAAGCTAGGACTGCTCCTTGCTCTTTGTCTGTCCCTCGAGGCTGGAGTGTGCATGACACTCAGTAGGAACTTAAGGTATATCCGAGTGACTGACTGAGGTCCAGGGAAAAGGTATCAGAAGGGCAGCCAAGGCAGCCAAGAGAGGTTGGGCTTGCTCTCAGCATTGCGCCCAGACAATGGTGCTCAGTGGGTGGGACGCTGGGCCTCCAGCCTCCTCTCCTTATTGCCTATTGACCACGTTTCTATTGTGACTCATTGCATGGTAGCCCAAAGTAACTGCTGTCTCATGGCTCACAGGACCCAAGGCTCTTCGGTGAGGGGAATCTCAAGGAGAACCAAGGCAGCCCTCCAGGGGCCTGGCCATAGAGTGGGAGGGCAGCCCTGTTGGAGCAGAAAGGGTCTGAGGGCTCCTCACTCAGGCCTCCACCTTGTGGGGTTGCTTCCTGACTTGCTAAGGGATCAGCTGCTGACCCTTTCAGACTATCCACACATGCCACCCAGGGAGCCCTAAAGCTGGTAAGTCAGAGAGAAAAGGGGTCAGCTGGAAGAGGGGTGGGTGCTGATCTGAGTGGACATGTGACCAAGGGTCAGAGCAGGGATAACCAGAGCCTACACTGGGGAGGCCTGTGGCTGGGCCCAGGGACGTGAGAACAGGATGGGATGAGAAGACAGCAAGTGGGAGGGTGTGGGGATGCTGAGGAGAGAAAGCCCCCAGTTGCTGTGACAGAGAGAGGGGAAGGAGGGGCATGAGCTGCTGTCCGTGTGTGTGGACAGGGCTGTGTCTGTCTGTCTCAGCTTGGGCATCTTGAGGGTTTACACACAGCTACAGGGGCAGCACAGCTCCATGGCCTTGAGGGCCTAAGTTGGGTGGGGGTGGGGGGTGCAACTGACCTGGGCCTGGGCAGCAGTGGGAAGCAGGGGCTGTCCTGAGGGGAAATGCTGCTCACCCCAGAGGCCCCGAATGCCTTGGAGGAAGGGAGGAAGGTGAGCAACATTGCCCTGGTAGCTCTTCTCTCTGTGCTGTCCCTGCACATTGGCTCCAGAGGCAGTCAGGGGCTCATTGATTCATCAGCCTCATGAATCTACTTCTCTAGTCTGGCAAGGCAGCATTTAGGTTTGCAGGAGGAAGTAGGAAATGCTAACCAGATTGGTTCAGAAGTGACCCTGGTCATCCAGCTCTGTCCCCAGACACGTCCCCCTTTCCTGAGGCCAATAGCAGTGGGGGATGACCAGGCCTGGGTGATTGTCGTTGTATGGGGCTCTCCTTGGGGGCCGGGGGTGCTAGGCCTGGCAGCGGGGCCTAGACAGGCCAGGGACACCCTCTGAGTCCCAGTTTCTACCTCTGTAAGATGGAAATACCAGGAAGAACCCCACTGTGGCTTCCCTCCCTGGCATGTCTGGGAGCCTCTTACAAGCCTCTTCTCTGAGATGAACAGAACTGGGCATCTAGGCATCAGGGTAGCCTCCACACAAGGAAGAAGCAAGGCCCAGAGCCGTTGGGGCAGCTGTTGAGGTTAACACTGCCACAGGCTAATGCTGCCAAGGACAAGACACTATCCAGTGTCCCTTCAGTGACACTGCCAGCACCTCACCTTCTCTCCCATCAGGAGACCCCCTCCACCCAGGGGTCCTCCAGCCAGAAGTGGGTCCAGAAGGACCTCCCGTCTTCCCTGTCCACTACCCTCTCCCTCAGGAAAAGTGGGGTCTGCTCAACTCCCAAAAACCCTCCCCTACCCACTCCCAACAAGTAGATAGCAATGGACAGTATTGGTCAGGCCAGCCAACCAGGGCCAGGCCCGTGTGCCCCTGTAAAGGGATTCCTGGCCCAGCTCAAGGATCAGCAGCCTCCTGCCATTGGTCTGTGTTGCCGTGTGAGGCTCTGAGGGTGGAGGCTTGCTCCTCAGTTGTCATGGAAACAGCAGTGAGTCTGCTGAGCCTCTGAGTACTTGGCTCAACAGAGGGAGGGGAGCAGCCACCCTGGGTGGCAGCTGCTATGCCACACTCTCAGCAGCTCAGCATTTGGAAGGACCCAAGGGGCTGCCATACTCTCAGCCTAGAGAGCATGGAGGGCAACTCAGAGGCCTCCTTACCCACCGTCTCCCTGTTGGCAGCTGGACTGTGACCATATCTGGCCTCTTGTCTGCACAGAGTTAGGGTGATTTCCATCCAGGCCTGGGTGAGCCAAACACACAGGCCCTGCCTTCCAGGAGACAGTTCCAATGAGGGGACATATACCATGGGTAAGGGCTGTCTGGGGAGCTCCAAGCATCCTGTTCCCATCCCTGCAGGCATGAGCCAAAATGACTCAGGCCTCCTCCCCCCTGCTCCCGCACTGGGCCTCTGACGAGAAGGAGCAGTCGTGCTGCCTCGCTGAGTGGGATTTGTCTGTCTGCCCATCCCTTTCTCCTACCATCACCTCCCAGCTGCATCCCAAGCTCCTTGAGTTCAGGGGAGTGTGTACAATGGCCTCCCCCTCAGGCTCAGAAGGAGAGTGGCAAAGCCCAAGAAGAGGCTGCCCTGCAGCAGAGCTGTCTGTCCACCGGTCAGGGGCACAGCCACAAATCTCCAGGCTCTGGCCAGGCAAGGGAGGCGAGCTCAGCCCAGCAGCAAAGGGACACCTCAGAAAGTCTCAGGCCCTGCCTGATGTTTCTGTGGGGTGTGGTGGGGTATGGAGACGGGCAGGATGATGGCCAGAGATGCTTCTCAGCAGAGGTGAATGGCAAAAGATGTCTTGGAGCCCAGGTGTGCTGCTTGCCCCCAGTTCCTCGCTGAATTCCTAACTCCTCTGAAAGGAGAGCAGAGTATCCGAACGTTGACCAAACAGCATCTTTGTGAGAACAGCACAGGGGCCTTGTGCCCAGGTGGGGCTCTGCTGCTCTAGCATCCTTCCTGCCTCCAGATCCTGCCCTGTCTCCTGCTCCTGACAGTACCTCTCCCTCCTCCACTGCTTCCTTTAGGGAGCACCCCCAAGGCACACTGCGAGGAGGCCTCCAGCCCAGCATGGGGCTCTTGTTCTGCTTCTTGCCACCACCAGCCTGTCCCCAAGGGAGCCCTCCTGCCTGTATCCCTCAAACTGAGGGTTGATCCAGGCCAGGGTGTTGCACCTCTGAGCTCCTCTTAGACAAGCTGCAGCCTAAAAGGGAATTGAACCCTGGAAGAATGAGGACCCTCAGTGGACTCAGTGGACTGGCTGGGGAGGCAGAGGGTTTTGAGCCAAGGGGCAGCCTGCAGTCTGGGCCCAACCTGGCCTCTTCCTCACCCCTAGATCAGCCTCTACCTGGTTTTCATAGCCATCTGGCAGGGCCATCTGAGCATCCCCCGGCCACCCTAGACTTCTCTGCAGAGTTACAGGAAGAGAAACACACATACTCCTCTCTCAGTGCCAAAGATCTGCCGCCCCACTTCTTTGGAGACAAAGAATAAGCTGTTTCCCTGAGTGACTGACGCCATCCTTGGAGTGGTTTTACTCTCAAGGCAGAAGCCTGTCTTTACACCAGTCCACAGCTGCAAAGGCACCTAACAGGCCCCGCCCACCCCTTGCTCCCTCCCGCCAGTACCTCAGGGCAAAGGCCTGAGGGCGGGGCTCACTCCCCCTATTCCTGTTGGGAAAGTCTGGAGACACCAAAGCCAGCTCTCCTTGGTAGGACTCAGGATGGGCCAGGGGTCTCGGAGGCTCCTCCCCCCACCAGGCCTAGAGCACACGATTGTGGTCCTCAACCTGCTTCCACTGGTGATGCAGTGAGCAGAGGCAATTGGCACTGCACTGAGGGCGGGCCCCAGACTGCCCACTGGGACATGCCACTCACTGGGTCATCAGTGCCCCACCCTTCAGACCATGCCCCACCAACTGATGGGCAGTCCCCGACCTTGGTGCCCCCAAGCTTCCACCACAGAGGGAGCCCAGAGGGGCCAGAGGCTTAGCTGTTACTTTGTAAAAGGTGCCAATTTGATGTCCAGCCCCATATGAAACCTTCCCCTTTGCCTATCCGGCCATGGCACTGCCAGGCAGCCTCAGTGCCCAGGTCCCGCCCTTGTCACCCTTGGAACCTGGCACCCTGCTGCCCGGGGCCAGGCCCAGTGGCTCAGCTGCAGGGTGGGCAGCCATGGGGCCGGCTCCATCCATGGTGAATGGAACTCATTCATGTGCATAGCCCAGCCTCTAGCCCTACTTCCAGTGTGAAAAGCTGAATTCACAGTTCCCAGGAACATACACTCCAGGCTTTTCTACAACAGGCAGCCTTAAACTTTCCAGGTTATAACAAAACTGAGTCCTCATAGTAGAGATAACAAAACTGATCCCAGGGCAGGACAGAGCCTCCTCGGGCTCTGAGTCCCCAGCTGAGGCAGTGCCAAGGCCTTGGCCCCCTGCTGCATCCCTTCCACCACCCCTCCCAGCTTGCCCACACTGCAGCTCTGTGCCTTTGCTGGTCTTTACTCCAGGGCCTTTCCGTGCCCTTTCCTTTTCCTTTCAGAGCCCTCCTCCTGATAAGGTCCAGTAGAGATGCCCCCTGCTCCAGGAAGCCTCCCCTTTTAGCTCAGTCATGCCCATGATGGCTGCGAGCAGCCATAGTGTCTAGGCATAGGGACCAAGCTTTCCCTGCATGTCATATTTCAGTCCTCAACTACCTTGTGAGGATGCACACTAATCAACCTCATTTTACAGGTGGGAAAACTGAGGTTCAGAACAGCTGAGAGCTGGTGGCTGGCACATCGAGGATTCTGACCCTTGTTGACTACTCCATAGCCACACCACTTTATTCATTCCATCCTGCCCAGGACAACTCACTGAGCACAGGGCCGTTGGCTCACCTCTCTGTCTCTCTTATGCTTAGAACAGCATCTCATGCAAAAGGGCACCTGGAGAAGGTCTATCTGGGAAATAAGGAAGGAGTGAGGATTGCAGGGGCTTGGCAGTGAAGGGGTCAACTGGACCCCAGGGTTCAGGCTACTGCTGGGAAGAGCTGAAACCTTGGCATCCCCTGCATTTTGTGTGAAGTCTAAGGCTGGAGACCCCTGTGGACACCAGCTGGTATTGCACTACACTGTGACCACAGCGAGCCCTGTGCTGGACCGACTGTGGGGAGTGGGAACCTGGTGGAGAGTGAACAGACAAGGAGACAGGATGGGTCAGTACAGAGCCTTCCCCAGCCACACAACATAACACATGCTACTCCCTCCTGGCATATCCTCCACTCTGAAATTTACCCGTCAGTACAGGAAGGTCTCCGTTTAGCCTCCCCCATATTCCGAAGGTCTGGTAGATGGCATGTCCATCCAGCATAAGTCGATATTTGCATATGGCTGCCCAAAACCAGTGTGACCCTGGAGGGGCAGGAGGTGCTGGTCCCACCACCCCTGGAATGTGTGTCTACATAAGAGAAGAAGGCACTGGGAACAGGGTGGACTGGACCAGTGTCCCAGGAGGACTACAGAGCTGAGAGCTGGTATGGAAACCAGGCCACCTGGAGTGTGTTCAGGCCTCCTGGGGACCCCCAAGGGATCAGGGAGCTGCATCCACACAGCTTACCCCTTCCTGGAACAGAATAACGGAGGACCTGTGTGATAATAACGAGGCAGCAAGGTTGGCTAAGCGCCTGTATCTAGACAGGGGCCATGCAGCATGCCTGTGGCTCCACCCACCCAGCAGCCAGATGGGGCCCCAAGGCCTAAGAGGTGGGTAGAGGACCCAGGGCCCACAACCAATGATGGAAACTGTGAGTATGAGTCTTTGTGTGTGTGTTCTCCACTAAAAGCCACACCTCTTCATGAAGCTGGTCTTACTGCCTTCTCGCAGATGAGGGCCTGAGGCACTGAGACAAGCATCTTGCCCAGAGTGGCACAGACTAGAGACAGCCTGTGTAAGGTACCTCAGAGCAGGTGCGGGCCAGGAACAGAAGGTGGGGGCTGGGGAGAAAGATGAGAACACCCAGATCATAAAAGGCCATATACCCCTCTGAGGGGTCCAGCTTTTGCCCCAGGAGCTCAGTCAATAAATTTGGGAATAGAGAGGGTTTCAGAGCATGCCCATGCCCTTTCCCTATAGCTTACTCCTCAGTCCCAGGGGTCATTGAGGTACCACAGACAGGACCTGGGTCCTAGCAGAGAGGAGAGAACAGGAAGGGCACTGCCCTGTGGGCACCCGGAGAGGTAAGGGTGGCCATCTGGAGAGGTGTAGTGGATGGAGGTCAGACCTTGAGGCTCTGAGGCTCTGGGCCTCTTTCCCTCGCCTGCCTGCCCACAGTTTGGTGCTGCTGGAAAGTGACATGTACATTACCATGTGGGTTGGTTAGGCTATGGTGAAGGGTGCCCAGCTCCTAGAACAGGCCCCCACCCCTAATCCATCCAGAGGCCTGCTGAGTTGCAGATATGCTGTACATAGGACCCTACACTCTCTATCACAGATTGTGGAGGCAAACTGCGTTGAGACTTCAGCAACTGGCTCAGGCTTCGGGAGGCAGAGAGCATAGCCCAAGAGGGCAGGATACTGAAATGAGCCCCCAAGAGAGACAAGTTAGACCCGAGGCAGGCTGGGCTGGTAACCTGGTAGTCCTTAGCCAGCTCCCTTACCCTGTTCCCCTACTGCCCTCTAGAAACTAGAGTGCCTTAGAGGGGCTGAGCAGTGCCCCTTACCCCAGCCATGCAAGGAACCAGAATTCACTCGGAGAGGGACCCAGGACCATGAGGACACCTGCTGTCCCCGCTCCTCAGGCAGACCAGGGAGCTCTCAAGTCAGTGGGAGGCAGACATGCTGGAAACATTTGGACAGACCCGTTTGCCTGTAGCGGGGTCCATTATCCTCATTTGCAAAGTGCAGCGGCTGTACCTGAGTGTCCATGATTGGGTTCTCGGCTAGATTTCTGGGAAGCGGCCCTCTCCCACCCAGCCAGCACGCAAGGAAACCAAAGGCAGCCTTGCCATGACATAGCTCATGGGCCTGACCTGTTAAATCAGGGAAACGATGGTAACTGGAGGGTGCTCAGCCTGGCCCTTGAGGCTCTCCTGTGCCCCACTAAAAAGCTAAGGGAACCTACTGCAAGGAGGTGAGAGGAGACAATAGACACCCCTGTGCCAGGACAAGGGACAGTGAGTGTCATGGGAGAGTGCCCAGTGGGCAGCAGCAGCAGCCATGGGAAAAGGCCCGGTAGATATGGTCTCTTCTCATATCAGCACCTTCATTCCTCCTCAGTCATCTTGGCATTGACTGATGACCATCCTATTTTACAGATGAGGAAACTGAGGCCCAGAGAGGAGAAATGACTTGTCCAAGGCACACAAACACTGGTGGTGACAGTGAACACCGGGTCCCTGGCTCCAGACTCTGTGCTTGTAACCAGGGACAGGGGACTGCCCTTTTGTGACACAAGGAGAGCCATCATAGAGAATCAAAACCAAGGGGCAACATATCCCCTCACCACATGTGGGCTCACCTGCATCCCAGCTCACCCTGGCCATTGACCTCAAAATGGAGCTGTTCCCATCCAGGCGACCATGGGTGCTATTACATGGTAGCCATGTGCCTGGTGAAGGCCTCTGCTGCCAAATTCAGCACTGAGCAGACTCCAGACTCAGGCCAGCCAGCTCCTTAGCAGCAGGCCATTAGGTCCAGCCTGGTAACATCCACCTACCCTGGGGGAAAGTTCATTCAGTGGCACTGAGTATATTTGGACCTCTCTGAGCAGGAACTTTCTTTTCACAAATGGCCAAGAAATGACTTCTTTACTACCCCAGGGATTACATCCAGCCACCCAACTGCCTCTTGCTGTCTGACCTGCTTTGTTGCAAATCACTGATTTCTCACCATTGGGCAGTAAGATTCCTGCCACTGCATAAGCTTCTGATGGGAATCGTCTACTCTGTGTTAATTATATAAATGAATGTGCAGACAAATCCCAGACTCCTAGAAAGTGCCATTTTGCTGGAGAGCAGGCCCTGGAGAGAGCTGGGTGGGCCTCAGAGCCCCGGGCTGGCACTGCAGGCAGCTGCTAGTGGGTGTGTTTCCTCCTGGGTGAAACAACCATGACTGGTCCGCTAGCAGCTGGAGTGGTAAAGGCAAGGAGGGCTTCTTGCTGGAAGAGGACGTGTGGTTGGTGGAGACGCAGGGCTCTTAACTGAGCCCTGGAAGTCAGCCTGTCCAGGCCTTCATCTCCCCATGTGTGAAATCTGTAGCCCTCCTGCTGCAGAGGTGGTCTCTCAGATTCTGGGTCCAAGAGGATGTCTGTGTCAGGCTAATGGAAAGTTCACAGGACAAAGGGGCTGATATACTAGCAGTGATCCCAAAGTTGCCCCTGGCTTCATTTGCCCTCGGGGCCCAGCAGCCCAGCTGGACCTCACAAGGATGATGCCAAGCCTTCTCTTACCACCGTTGGGGCTCTCACCAGCAGCTCTGACCCATGGCATTAAGTGGGCAGAGGCACAGGGGAACCAAATGACATGGGGGAGCTCCATCCAGGCCAAAGAGGAATAGAATGGGTCCACCGCTGGTGTCCAGGGTGTGCACACCCACCACAGAGGTACCAGGGGAGGCCCTAAAGGCCAGACTGACAGGCTGGGACTTTACCCTGGTGCAGGGCGCATAGCCAGACATGTGCCGCTAGAAGGTAAACAGGGATATGGGGGCAGAAGGAGTCAGGGGAGCTTCCAGGAAGAAGGGGTCTTGAGTGAGGCCATAGAGAGTGAGCTGAACATAGAGAGAGGAAGAGAAGGGAGGTCCTGGACACTGGGTAACGAAGTACACCCATGGCATTACTCCCATACTTACACTCATTCAAGCTTCACGCAGTTTCCAGAGTTATGGCCCAGAATAGCACGTTCCTTTTTCAATGATTTGTGCTTTGAGGTGTCAGGACCCACCTGGGAGTTCTTGGGATGGAGGAGTGCGCACTCCACGGTGACACTGAGGGCACTGAGTCAAAAGGCCAGGGGACTCCAGCTCCACCCTGCCCACCCATCACCACTCCTCCTCAGCCAAGGGGTCGAATGCGCAATTACAGGGGGCCCTGACCAAGCAGCACCCCATGTGGGCCATGAACACCCAGAGAGCAACAGGGGGTGACGGGCGGAGTGCAGCTCTGAAGGTCATGTGTGTTTCTACAAGCCTGACCCCAGTCTGTGTCTCCCACAAGCTGTACTGAATCCTGCCTGGCAGGGCATGTACACAGATAGTGGTTATTCTTTGATGCCCATCACCTCCCAGGTGTGTAAATGATGGCCAGTGTGATTACCCATGGTTTATCCCAAGGAAGAGAGAGAAGCAGGAGACCTGAGCCCCAAAAAAACACGAAAGAAAGAGGAGACTCCTGTTCTGTGGTTCTAGGCAGTATCGATCCTATGAGCATTTGTGAGGCACTGCCAAGGGCATTGCTGCCCTGTGAGGAAAGTGCCTGAATTCCCAGATTTCAAGTACAAGGGGATGTCTAGGGTCCAAAAAGTCCGCCAAGAGCTGTCTGTGGGGCAGAGGCTCACATGGGACAGGAAGGACAGGTCAGTTGGGGCTAAAATCAGGAACCTGGGGTGAGTAGTGAACAGGAAAAGCAGCTGAGATGGCCGTGGGGTGGGAGGGCCCATGTGGCCTGTTGACCCCTCCAGTGTCACACAGGGCCTGCCCTCAAAGGACCGACCAGCAGAGGCCTCAGCATGAGCACTGGCCAGCACATACGCACTGTTTCAGCATGCTGAGAACGCCCTCCTGCCCTTCACTTCCCAGACTCTGCAGACTGCCCAGCGCTGCTGGGCTTGGACCCGGTGTAAGGGCCACCTTGCCTCTCACCCCAGATGATCCACCAGGTACCCATTCTGGGAGCCTGGCTGTGTCCTGGCTGCTCTGCCCGGCCCCCTGCTCCATACCCGGGGAACTGGCCTGCTGGGACCTACCTACCGGTGGCTAGCCCATCCCCCTCTGATTCCTGGGATCCTGTCTCTGCTCCATCAACCTGATATGAGAGCTGGGGCCTGTCACTGGCCCTTAGGGCATGCTCAGCAAGTGTTTGCTCATTGAATTAATGCATATGTGCTAATGACTGTTTCTGTTATTTATCTGATGTGAAGTTTGGGGTAAGAAGCACAGCCCCTGACTATGACATCATTCCTGTGAGAACTGATAGCTCTGTTAGGCGTTACAGTGTGGCTTCCAGGAATCCATTAGAGCTAATTAGTCAACAGAAGAATGTGACATTCCTAGACCACCACTTATCTCACTTTTGGGAACATCATGCGGCTCCTCCAGGCACTGCTGGGGATGGGAATTCTGTGTCTTGTTTCTCTCTGCTGAAAGGTCTGCCCCTGCTTTCTCCAAGACCCAAAACCACTTACTTTCCAGAGTTTCTAGTTTCTGAGCTCCTTCTAAAGAAGGCTCAAGATTGGTTTTGGAAAACATCTTCTCCGAGGTGGAATACCAGATCTCAAGACCGCTTCTCTGAGGTTGGGGAGTACCTCTGGGCATCCTCGCCCCACTCAACCTGCTTCCTTCTTAGCACTGATGCTCTTAGACCAGGTACCTCTGACAATTCAGGATGTCTGGGAGAGCAGGGTTTCGCTGTGGCATCCTCCTAGAGACCCCCACCTGGGGTGACCTCACTTGGGTCCAGCAGTGCTGCCCATCCACCCGCTAAGTGAGCCTGAGCTCCTGGTCGTGGAACGTGGAGCACATTTCCTGCCTCTCCAAGCCTCAGTCTCTTCATCTGTAAAATGGGAATCAGAAGGCGTTAAGGCTTGAACAAGCTGGCGTGCCATGGCCACACCATCAGCACCAGCTGCAGCTTCTTTTTTCATTACCACATCATTGGTGATAAAATCTGGTCAGAAAGTCCTTAATTCCAAGACCCCAGATCTAAACCAGTTCCAGGCTTTGTTCGGACATTTGGCTTGTTTATTTTATTTTAAAACGAGGGGCAGCTTTCACCATAGTAACTCACCAGCCAAAATTTCTTAAAAGCCAAAATTGTCAGTTCTGTGTGGAAATGATGAGTGGTGAGTTTGGGAGTCAGGTGAATGCATGATGTTCCCTAAAAACTCAGTTACTACAACCTGTTTAAGGTCCTCAGAAAAAAGGGGGTAAATAAGGGCCAGTATCACACTCTGTGGTCACTGAGCCTCCTGGGCCTCTGTCCTCACGTGAATGTAATGGCCTGGCAGGGGCAGAGCGGCCCAAGCCTTCCCCAGCTCTCTGGACTGGAGCCTTGGGTTTTGGAAGTGCAGGCGGTCAGTTCACAGATCCAGCTGAGGACTGACGGTACATGTGGCAGGACAGAGGCTTAGAGGACTGGCCCAAGCCCGAGCGGGCCGGAACTGCCGGCTGGCCAGGAGGCTGCCGTGCTCACCTTGAGGGAGATAGCAATGGCAGCATGGGGGACTTGAGCCAGCACTGGACGGCAGGGGATAGAGCCCTTAATTGTGAGCTCAGAGTTGCCAGGTCCCTGCGGCTAAGGGAGGCCATGCAGCAGCCCCAAGCCACAGAAGAGGTGCCAGTGAAGCAGAAGCATCCCTTACTAACACATGTCAGGGCGTAGAGGGTGGTGCCAGCCATTGCAGGGCCTCCAGAGCCCATGGGAGGCAGGTGAAGACAGACTTGGCCTCTCAGAGGAAGACTTCCAACAGAAGGGTGATTTTTGCAGGGCCAGTGCTGGGCTGGGAGATCTTGCCAAGCGGGGCTTTCTCCCTGAGAGCTGTGGGTCTGGGGCCTTTCCTTCCTGCATTCCCTGGTTAACATCAGCATTTTCCTGCCTGCAGAGTCGAATGGCAGAGAGCCTGCGCCTTTTTGACTCCATCTGTAACAACAACTGGTTCATCAACACCTCACTCATCCTCTTCCTGAACAAGAAGGACCTGCTGGCGGAGAAGATCCGGCGCATCCCGCTCACCATCTGCTTCCCTGAGTACAAGGGCCAGAACACCTACGAGGAGGCCGCTGTCTACATCCAGCGGCAGTTCGAGGACCTGAACCGCAACAAGGAGACCAAGGAAATCTACTCCCACTTCACGTGCGCCACTGACACCAGTAACATCCAGTTTGTTTTCGACGCGGTGACAGACGTCATCATACAGAACAATCTCAAGTACATAGGTCTTTGCTGAGGAGCTGGGCGGGCCAGTTTGCCTGTGGCGAAACCCCCAGGATGTCACACCCCCAGTCGTGCTAGGGAGACCCAGCCTAGGGGCAGAAAATGGGGACCTGAAAAATGTCCCCACCCCACCCCGGCCCTCCACCTCCTTGGCCCCCACGTTTCCGCAAACATAAATATATATGGATAGATTGCTAGGTAGGTAGACACACACACACACATTGCACACACGCACACACACATATGCACACACAGTCTGGAGACAGCAAAGTTCCCCAAAGTGTTGAGGCCTCTTGAAGACTTAAGCAGTTGTTACCATGTTCACTATGAGTCCTTCCTGCCCCTTCACTTTGCCTTCCCGAGCCGGCCCCACTCTGCTTGGGGGTCCTTGCAGGACTAGAGGAGAGGGGGCTGGGTCATCTGGAGGAAGCCAGCTCTGCCCAAGCTTGGGACTGGGGACCTTGCTGCTGACCAGGAGGGAGGACCAGAGCAGGGTCCATGGGCCTTCCCTGCTGGCCACGCCTACCGCTGGCCTACTCTGCACCATGTTCGTTCATTCTGGAACCAGGGTGCAAGGCCAGACGACAGCACTAACCAGACCTCTGGCCACTCACAGCTCTTTTTAAACAGCTTCAAAATATGCAGCAAAAATCCACACAATAACATGAGTGGCACGATTTGTTTCAAACTAGGCCAGCTGGGTTCCAGCTTTTCTTCTACTAGTCTGTTTTATAAATCAAAACCTGATTTTTCTTCTCTGACATCCTTTTTTTTTTGGCCAAATCTCGTGGTGTTTCGCAGAAATATGGAAAATTTCAAATGCAGTTGAGTATTCTTTTTTAAAATGCAGATTTTCAAAACATATTTTTTTTTCAGGTGGTCTTTTTTGTGTCTGGCTTGCTGAGTGTAAAAGTTGTTATCTGGACGAGTCTGTCCCTCTGCTCCCGAGTGACACTGGGGCGGATGGCCGCCCGGTGGCAGCCTCGCGGGGCCGCGTTGTACATAAGCCTGTGCAGCGTCCTCTTGTTACTGGTGCGGTTTCTGCTTTGTTTTTATTTCAGAAAATAAATGTGATGTATTTAAAGAAGGTTCTTCACCTACGAGCGAATGAACAATAGCTAAATGTCTTTGGTATTTAAAGAGTAAATTATCCATTGGCTTTGCAAGTGGAGAAGGGGAAGCGAGAGATGGGGCCCTGGCCCCTGCACATCCTACACCTGAGACGGGCTGAGAGCAGCTACAGGTCCTGTGAAGGCTCAGCCAGCATTGTAGCCTGAGGGGGGCCCTGCTGGGACCTCGCACTCTGGCCCTTCATGTCCCAGGGCCTATGGCACCCGCCGCCATGGAAGGACCTTGTCCGAGGGCTGCATGTAAATATGAACCCCCGCTGTTGAGAAGGAAGGCACCGCCAGAGCCCTTGCCAAATCTTTTCTCTCAGCCACTGTTGGGTACCTGTATGTCCGAGGTCAGTGTGTGGAATCACAGCCAAGGACTTTAAGAGATGTACAGAGGGAAAGAGGAGCTGGTGATTGTATGAAAGTTAGAGATTGTCTACTTTAAGAAAATAAAATACCCTGAATGAGCTGAGCCTTGTCCTGACATGCTGTATGTGTGTGCGGCTGACATCTGGGAGGCTGCCCAGAGACACCCTCCATGCCCAGGTGCATTTTCTTTCCCCTAATCCACACATTGAGGTAGAGTCATTTTGAAGTCATTTGGAAACCAAGAGTGGGGAGGCCTGCCAGGCCCATGTGTCTGGAGGGGCTGAGTTCAGAGGTGAAAACAGCTCCAAGACCCCTGCCCAGCACTGGCCCAGGCTGCACCAATACCCACACCCATCACACGCTGAAGACACCTCTGCCAAAGTCAGACTCATCCCCACAGAGTGCACGAGGTAGAGAGCCTGGAGGGTGCTGACAATGGCCAACAGTGTAGGGGGGGTCCTGCAAGGTGTGGGAAGTAGGGATCCCCCAGGATCCCACCATTTGCTGACTCCGGCTTGTGTGGTTAGAGGCATCATCATGTGGTGGAAAGCACTAATCAGTGGTCAAGCAACTTTGTTCAGCGTGCACAGGCTCCTTACAGATTATTTCATCTCTACCATAGCAGGTTGTCAGCCGTGACCCATTTTGCAGAGGAAGAAAGGTGTCCAAGGTCACGGTCAGGGATTGGTGGAACAGAGAGGCAAGTGCCTCCCAAGCCTGGGGTTCTTATCTGGCTCTGCTCCCAGTCGTTCTGCACCCAGACAGACAGGATCCCATGGGGAGCCCAGAGCCACCCGCACCTCCTCCTCAAATCCAGGACCCACACAAAGTCCTAAATGAGGACCAGCAGGTGGAGAAGCACATGGATGCACACACGCAGATACACAGCGTGCAGACACATACAGATTGGGCTGTCTCCCTCCCCCACCCCAGGCCCTCGTGGGGATTCCCTTCACGCCTTCCCACATCACCAAACAGCAAAAACCCAAGGGGACTTTTGTATAAGAAGAAATAGCATGTGACTTAAAATCTTTGAGACTTATTTTACGCTTTTAACGCCAACTGTGAAAAGTGCAGTAATTTCACCATGAGCATCTTTTACCTAAAAATACACAGAACGAAAACAGGAGGATTCTGCCTTCTCTGCTGATGTGCACAGGGATGGGAGGTGGCTTCCCTGGGACAGTCCTCCCGGTTCCCAGAGCCCAGTCGGCAGGCTCTTCAGGGTCCAAGTCTCTGCTGCAATCTATCTGCATTGCTTTTTTTTTTTTAATTTACACGAACTGCCCCTCCCTGCCTCCTTTCATCAGCAACTCTGATAAGTATATTCTTCTCTTCCACAACATTTTGGAGACCATGCATTCAGTGAGGTTTTTTTTTTTCATTTTGTGTGTTGACTTTTTATTGAAGTATAATTGACATATAATCCTATTAGTTTCAAGTATACATCAAAAGGATTGAGGGTTTTTTTTTAATGTTTATTTTTGAGAGAGTGGGAGCAGGGGAGGTACGGAGAGAGAAAGGGACAGACGATCTGAAGCGGGCTCTGCACTGACAGCAGAGAGTCCCATGTGGGGCTCGAACTCATGAACTGCAAATTCATAACCTGAGCCAAAGTTGGATGCTCAATGGTCCAATGATTCAGCATTTTTATATATGCTATGAAATGATCCCCACAATAAGTCTCGTCACCGTCTGTCTGTGCTGGCTCTTCCTCTCATGGGCCTGCTATGTCCACCTCTTGCTCTGCTAATCATGCTGATTGCCTTTCTCCAACTTGAAGTCCAAGACTGTCTATCCCTCAGGCCCAGTCTGCTTGTTGCTCCACATCCCCTCCTTCCCACATAAAGTGCTCACCCAGGGCAAAGTGGGAAGGGGACCTGGCACAATCTGACCCACCTCCTTCCTCTACTATGCCCAAACAGTGCCAAGTATGGAGAAGGCACATGCTAAGCCAAAGGCCCAGGAAAGACCCACCAGTGGTGGCATCAGCCAGAGGTAAATGAGCTCTAGGGCCAGCGGCAGAGGGACCAGTGAGAGGAGGCCAGGGTCGACAGGAAGGTGATCCTAAGGGGAGAGTCTACCCTGTGCAGGAGGGCCTGGCCCAGTCCTGCCTTCTGCAGGTGGCTAGCCACAACCCAGGTCCCATCATGTGGCCAAAGACTCCCTCTCATAGGGCACACTGCCCTGCAGGCTCATGGGGTTTACCATCTTCTCCTGCATTTCTCTTGGTCATACAAGATGGTGCGACGGGTCAGTGACAATAACCCCAGCTCCCCTCAGTGATGACATACCACACGGCCCCAGGCTGAGCCCGATACACGCTCATCTGATTCTAGCCTCCTCTACTCTCAGGAAGCCGAGATTACTGATTCAATTTTATAGAGGAGAAAGCAGAGACCTGGAGGGGGAATGACTTCCTGGTGTCACACAGTATAACAAGTGACCCGACCAGCCCTGGGTCCCCAGGGGGCAGTGCTCCATCTGTCCACCTTCCCTGGAGCCCATACAAGGCCCTGGCCATCTAGGACAAACAGGCATGCTGGCTCAGGACAAGTGCTGGGGAGGGGTGCAGTGTACCATGAGGACAAGGGGGCCCCACCAACGCTGGATGGCACCCTGGGGGCTCACCTCACTAAGGTGAGCTGGGCAAGGGGCTTCAGTGCTGAGGTAGATCCAAGGCCAGGGGCCAGCTGGTACTGCCCAGTGCATGTACCAGAAGGACTTGACCTTCTTTGTGTAACAAGCTGTCCCACACCATGCTGGTGCCACAGCTGGGCCAGCAGCTCAGAGTCCAGTCCAGTCTCACAGGTGCACCCAGTCACCTTGGTCCCAGGACACCGTCAGACGGCGCAAGGGGCCTGGGCCATGGCCAGTGGGGCTGGGAGACATTTCTGGGGCCCTAGTGCTATTCAGGTTCATCCCAAAATCCAGTTACAAAAGAATCCTCAATTTCGGCATTAGAGTTCTCTCCTACAGAATGCCTGGCCACAAAGCAAGACCTATTTCTGTGTGTGGTTAGCAGAAACAAGGGAATAAATATTCCCCCAGAATCCCCAGTGATCACTTAGGGCCCAGCTGACAGGGAACATGGCCTGAAGGCTTCTACGTGACATTTGCCTCTCCAACCCTGATTTCTCCCTACCTGATTTGCACCCCCACCCCCCCACCAGCGGGATCTGAGGTGAGAGCCAGGCTCTGGCAGGCAGTCACTGATCCTATAGTACCCCCTGCTGGTTACTCTGGGAAACCACACCCTAGGCCAGATCTCACCAGGCACCAAGAACTCAGGGAAGACCTGCTTTCCCCCACAGATACCCAACACTACAAACAAAGCAACTGAGACACAGTGACTGGAACAGAGGAAGAGCCCAACTCATAATTATTGAATTAATGAAGGAAGGGAGGAAGTGAGTTGCGGCAAATAACTAACAAATGATCCTCTCAAATACAGCATAAAACCTAGGGGTGCCTGGGTGGCTCAGTCGGTTAAGCCTCTGACTTCGGCTCAGGTCAGATCTTGCGTTCGTGGGTTTGAGCCCAGCGTTGGGCTCTGTGCTGACTGCTAGCTCAGAGCCTGGAGCCTGCTTTCTGTTCTGTGTCTCCTCTCTCTGCCCCTCCCCCTCTCATGCTCTGTCTCTCTCTGTATCAAAAATAAATAAAACACTTAAAAAAATTTTTTTAAACCTAAACACCAATATTTGTTGGGTTTTTTTGGGGGGGGGGTTTGGTTTTTTGTTTTGTTTTGGGGTTTTTTGGGGTTTTTTTGTTTTTTTTTTTTGTACACAAATGTTCAGGACAGGTTTATTTGCAACACCAAAAGTGGGAGAAGGGGGTGGCATACTGCCGTAGAACCATACAGTGGAATGTTCCTTGACATAAGGAGCAAACAGCAACATAGACGAATCTCAAAAGCATTCTGCTGAAAGAAACAATTCACCAAAGAGTACGTAGTGTATGATGCCATTTTTATAATGTTTTAGAACAAAGAAAATTTATCAGTATCAATAGAAATCAGATCGATGGTTGCTGAGGTGGGCGCTGTAAACACCAATATTTGTTGAGTGCCAAGCACTCTGCCAGGTGCAGAGGGTGCCTTCTGGTATGGCAGTGGATAGAAAGCCTCCACTAATGACCACCAGGAGGAGAGCCGGCTGAGTCCTGACTGTCCCAGCAAGCCACACAGGCACACATACTCCCATGCTCATTAACGAAGCTGAGGCTCTGATAGGCTGTGCTACTGCCCAAGGCCACACCCTAAGAGTGTGACCACTGAAGTGGATGCATTCACCCAACCCGGTGAGGACACCACCTAGGACGCAGCCAGAAGCCACCCAGAAGCCACCGTGCTCAGAGTTCCCCCAGGCAGACCTCTTGCAGTGTCTGGCACACTGGGTGTCTTCCTCTCTCCCTCCAGCTACCCCCACCCACCACTGCTGCACATCCCTCACCAGAGTGTCCCAGGCCTCCCTTCTAGGCATGCCACAGACAATGAGTAGCAGCCAGGAGATCCTGTGACAGAAAGCTGAGGTTCGCCGCTGAGGCCCCCAGTGAAGCCTGTCAGAACCACAGGCTCCCCTACTCCTCGTAGCGGGCCAGTGACTGTGGGTTCCAGAACAACTTTGCAGGAAGGAGATAGGGGTGGGGCCCTTCCCACCAGAACACAGATCACCATAGAGCTTTCATAATCAAGACAGTGTAGGACTGGCAAGGGCTAGACAAGAAGACCTAGAAGCAAACAAAAATCCAGCTCAGGTACCTTCACCAGCTAAATGTAAAAAAGCAAAACTTTTATACTTTTAGAACAAAATAGGGCAGAATATCTTCACGAGCTCTTAAGCAGCACTAAACACGAACACACACACACACATGCAGACATATATATGTGCGCGCACACATGCGCACACACACACAAAACTGCTGGGCTAATGAATAAGCAAATAAACAGTAAAAAGCCATGCAAACAACCCAGGAAATGGTATTTGCAGTGTATGTGGCCAACAAAGGGTTGGAAACCAGGATAATGAAACATTCCTGCAAATCAATAAGAAATGGAAAAACAACTCAAGAGAACATGCTTAGGCTCCGGGGAGGCCCTGGGCAGGAGAGGGGACACAAGCTGCCCCAGGCAGAGGAAAGATGCTCCCTCTCTCAGTCACGGGGGACGGCAAAGCCACGCAGTGGTGAAATGGCACAGCACACCATCAGGTTGCCGTTGGGGATGTACGCCAAGCTCTCTCCCGGCTGGAGGAGGGTGGCCTGGGAAGCAATTGCAGTGTCTGGCCAAGCTGGAGGCCATGCATTCTCCCGCCCCCACAAGGATGCTTTCCTCCAGCAGGGGCCTGGAGGGACTCCAGGAAAATCTGAGCGGGAGTGCTCAGGATCATAAACAACCAGCATGCCCCGTCAGCCGAACAGGAGTACGCGTATGTTCAAACCCCAGAAGGGCACGCCATAGATAAAAAGAGGAAAACAGAGCCCATGACACAACATGGATAAATCTCGAAATGATAGCATTAGGTTCTTTAAGCAGCAAGGGGATATGTTCAGTAAGATCCATTTACATAGAGTTTTAAAGCATGCAAGGCAAGATCTCCAAATAACTATATCTATGGGAAAATATAAAGCAATACATTAGGGATATAGTCAGAAATTATTGGTGGCTTCAGGGAAGGCAGGAGAAAGGGTGCTGTGTGGGGAGGTGGGGACGTTCACAGGGTGCTTAGACTGCCATTACTTTTTTTTAAAACAAAGAATCTCAAGCAAATAGGAAATATGGCAGAATGTTAAGACTTAGCGAAGCTGTGACAGTACTTGATGTTTATCATTGTCTCTGTATTTCTCTGAATGCTTAAACAGGTCACAATCATTTAAGAGAGCTGGCTGGGAGCTCCATGCCTCACGGTGAGTTCCTCCATGGTGAGCACAGGGCATTTACTTAGTTCAGCCCTGAGCGTTGGAACTTCCTAGGCACCCCAGCATCCCAGTGGCCCTCAACCATGGCCTCAAGGGAGAACCAGTCGAGGTGCATTTGAGAAGACATGTGCGCACATTCCCAGAACCAGATTCTGTTGGCTTGGGCTAGGGCCAGGGATAAGCAGGTCTTTAAAAAAAAAAAAAAAAAAAAAAACTACCAGAAGATTCTGTTGTCTGGCCTAGCATGCCCAGCACAGCTGGAAGAAGGCGTGCCTCCCAAATGAGCAGCAATCCCAGGTCCGCAAGGGCTCTCTCTATTTGGTCCACCTCTCTGCACCTGATCCCATAGTCATCTCTCTCCGGGACCTCAACTCAGAGAGCGCTCACATATGGGCTTCGTGTCTATGGCATATTTCATGCAGGGTGAGGCACTACATGCTTGGCGAGCATCTTCTCACGTGCCCTCACTTCCAGTCTCCAAGGTGAGTAGTGTCGGCCTCACTTTAAGAGAAGAGGAAATAACTCATCCCGGGGCATGCAGGGAACCAGGGAAAGGGCAGAGGGAACCTAGGGCTGTCTCACTCGTGGGCTGCAATGGCTTTTTGCCCACCTTTAACTTAAGGTACCCCCTTTATGACCTTGATATCATGCCTCTTGGTCATTGCACCATGTGACAAGGCAATGTCATTCTGACACAAGATCTCAACCCTTGAGCTGCAGCGGGTGGGTGGCCATCACCCTGGACTCTGCATCTAATTAGCAGGAGCAGTCAGCTGAAGGGGACCTTGAGCCTAGCGGCAGAGTGGCCTTTGGGGCAGGCCTTCTTTAATCCTTCAACATGCTACAGCACTTCACAAAGGAGGACATTTACAGGGCTATAATCATCAGGGAAACACAAATTAAAACCAAAATGAGATACTACCACACACTCACCCACCAAAATAGCTAAAATAAAGAGCCAGGAAAGATCAAGTGTGGGTGAGGATAGAGAGCATGTGGAACTAACTCTAAGACACTGCTGGTGGGAGTGTAAATTGATATAACTATTTTAGAAAATGATTGGTAGTACCTTCTAAAGCTGAATAGAAACTTCCCCTATCCCTAGCAATTCCCCTCCTAGGTACGTCTCAAAAGAAATGCATCTATGCATCCACTGAAAGACACAACGATGTTTATAGACACTCTATTCTGGGTATCCAGACACTCGAAACGATTCAAATGTCCATCGGCAACAGAGCAGTTAAGTAAACTGTAGAATCGCATACTCATATAACATGAATACCATACTCCAGTGCAAATCAGCAGAAACCATATGTGGATCTCAGAAATAAAATGCTGAGCAAAAAGAAAGCTAGAGACAAGATATTTCAGCCTATATGTTTGTACTGACATAAAGTTTAAGAAAAGGCATAAATTAATCTATGGTCTTATGAACAGAAGATACTGTTCGTCTTTGGATGAGGGGTAATAATGGGTATGGAGCATGTGGGAAGTTTTCAGAGTGGGGGCCACACTGTACAAATTTCTTAATCTAGGTAGCGATTCAATGGCATGTCCGCTTAGTACAATTTAATAAAACCGTCATGTATGATTTGTGCCTTTTTGATATGTACGGTGGATCTTAATAAAAGCATAACTTTTTCAAAAACATGCTTTATACCGTGATCTGCAGCAGGGCACATGAGTGACCTGGAGTGGAGACCAAGGGGCTGCCTGAGTGCCCACTGAGCGCCTACCTGAAGGAAGCTGGGCCACATGCTTGAAAGCCAGGTGCAGGTTCTTCCGACAGTCTGACTGAGGGTCGTTCAGCAGGTAGGACAAGGCAAGGATGACATCATGCTCTAAAAAGCCCTCTCTGGTGAAGAGAAGTCAGGTTTAGACATAATCAAGACCATGCCCAGAGAGGATCCAATAAGAACCAAGAGGAAGTTGCCCATCTGCAACCCGGCCTGGAGCCTGAGCCTGTGCTGGTCAAGGCAGACCACATCTTTCTATTTTCCTGAGAGAGGAGACAGTCCAGAAGTGGACAATATATTACAGAATCCCTAGAGGCCAGGAGAGCAGTGTGGCTTGGGCGACAGTGGAAAGAACCACGTGCTGGAATCACGTAGCTCTGCCCCTTCCTTAGCTAGGACTCTGACCGCTCTTTGTGCCCCTTGATCCTTCCTTGCACTCTTGTGAATCTGCAAAATGATGAGGAAGCAGAGCCTCACAACTGACCCACCCTGATGGGGGCTCCGCCCACCAGGGCAGGCACCCCCTGACGCTTCAGGCTCCCAAAGCCCCGCTCCTCTTCTCCCAGATGAATTGTGAGCTTGCCAACAGCCAGATACTTGCCTCCAAACCAATGTATGCCTGTTATGCTTGTTGTTATAATTATATAAGTTAATTAGCTATTAGGTAAGCCAATTAGATTCGACAAGAGTTTTGTGGCTTTTTTCTAATTCCTTATGAAAACAAAGTTGATTGCTTCAGGAAGACTCAAAAGTGAGTCTCAAAAAAAAAAGTAAGATGATCGTAAAAGATTCTAGAAGATTTTTATATGCAGGTTACTCCATTAATGTCTGACTTCTCCACTCTATCTTAAGGAAACCAAAGCTGCAAATTAGATGATGTTACAGGTGTGGTTTAAGCAAAAGAGATGACAGGAAATGCCAACCAGTGGGCCCACACCCAAAAAGATGCCTGGGTGGCACACAAGGATTGGTGAGTGCCTAATTATTTGTGTTTGGGGTTAAAATGAACAGTTTAGGGGCCCCTGGGTGGCTTAGTTGGTGAAGTGCCTGACTCTTGATTTCGGCTCAGGTCATGATCTCACAGTTCCTGGGCTCGAGTCCCACATCGAGAATCCCTGCTTAGGATTCTCTCTCTCTCTCTCTCTCTTTCTCTCTCTCTCTCTCTCCTGCCTTCCCTCCCTCTCACCTCCCCCCACTTGCTCTCTCTCAAAATAAATAAACATTTAAATGAACGGTTTAAAGGGAATGCACATTTTCTTCACTTCCTGGCTTTGTAACCATTTCTTCTCATTAACCAGCTGCATCTGGTAGGGCTTCTGAAGTCACCTTTCCCAGGGCTGGGATCAGAAATGAGGGAGAACTCAGGGAGGCCCCTGCCCATTGCCTGGCACGCAGGAAGTGCCTGGCCGATTGTGCTCCTGCCGTGTTGGTCAGGACTTAGCCACGTGGTGGGTTCTGAGTCATTCTGGGACAAGAAAATCCTAGTGGGACACCCCGGTTGCTGGAGCCTTTTCTGACTACCCATCATGAGGTGACCTGGCCTCCTCAGTCAGTGCCTGACCACCCTCCACGTCACTCCTGCCCCACTCACCAGCAAGCAAGCAAGAGGCAGGGAGGGAGACCTAGGGCTCCCAGGAGGCTCTCCTGTTTGTGAGCTGTCACATGAACTCCTCAGGGTGACAAGATGTCACCTCGGGCCGCCACCTTTCTCCCCTCTTCCCGTTGCTACTTGTGTGGGTACGAGGCAGGAGGGTTTTACATGAGCAGGCACTTAGAGCTTGATGGGCTCCACAAGCTACTGGCTCCAAGTTATAAGATCACCACTGAACTCAGGAAGACTTCCCAGATCAGCCTCAGTTATCTTTGGCCCTTTGCATTCTCTGTCCATTGTGGGGTGATGGAGTGGGCCAGGGTGTTAGAATCCTGGTCACTTGGTTCTCCTCCCCGTGCCTGGAGGTGGGCAGTGTGAAGGATAGCAGACGCTGAAGGAGTGTGCGGGCTAGGCCACAGCAGGTCCTTGATTGGTGACAGTTTCTTCACTGTGTGTACCCCCACCACCACCCTAATGTGGCCACATCCAGGAATCCCACACAACCTCCACGCCCTCCTACTGCCACTAACAAACCTACAGGCACCCTCACTATGTTCACAGTTGCCTTGTCCTTGCCTTGTCCTTGCCCAGGCTCCAATCACCTATCCTCAGAGCATCTGTCAGCCCTTTTTAGGGACTACTACCTAGTGTTCGCCGCAGGTCCAGAAAGAGAACAAAGGAGCAGGAAGAATGAGAGGTGCTTCACGAGCCTCTGAGTATTTAAGCACTTTATCTGTCTCAAATAAGCACAGCGAGACTCCACCAAGGTCACAGCAGGAAAGTTTGGGGTCTCGATACCAGGGCTCCGGCCCCCTACATACACTCCTGTGTCCCCCATACCCATTGGCCCTTCTTGGTGAAAAGTGTATGAATTGGGGCTCTCACTGTGGCACCACGTCCTCATATGTACCCCATTTGTTCATAGTGACCTGTTGGGCCAGGGCTACACATGGATCATGCTAATCACGTCCCCTTTTGGGGACCTGATATTAGAACCCAGAGGTCAGGGCGACTGAGAGACTGAGGCCACCATCTGGAGATGGCCCTGAGCAAGTGGGTATGTGGGTTCAAAGAGACTATCTGCAGGGAGAAGGAGGCAGCAGCCCCCAAAGAGAGGAGCACACGGCCGCCACCCAGGCCAACGTGAGGCAGATGTTTCTGGGCTGAACATTTTACATGCACGACCTCATTTTACTCCCTGCCCCAACAAGCAGGTGCAGATGAGGACAGGGAGGCACAGAGAGCTTGGGGGGAGGCAGGAGTGAGCAACAGTGAGTTCTGTGAGATGCCCTGACATCCCTGAGAGGATGCATCTGTTGTTTACATCAAAGAAGCCTGGAGACACTGAGCACCCTGCCCCTCTTTTCCTTCTCTCTAGGCATGTGCACCCTGGGCATCAGTCCCTGGGCAGGACCTGAGGGCTGTTTGTGATTCTTGGTTCTGGGTTTTTTTCTTTTTTCTTTTTTGAGAGAGAGAGAGAGAAGAGGAGAGGGGAGGGGCAGAGGGAGAAAGAATCTTATGCAGGCTCCATGCCCAGCACAGAGTGATGTGGGGCTCAATCTCACAACCACGAGATCATGACCTGAGCCGATGCTTAACTGACTGAGCCACCCAGGTGACTCTCGGTTTTGTTTTCAATACCAGGTAAACCTAGTGATCCCAGGTGAAGAGGGTGAGCTGAACTGATATGGAAAAGCATCCCCACCCTCCCTCCCCCTCATACACACATAAACTGGTAGACCAAAATTTAGAGCTCAAGATCATCTAAGAGCATGCGATGTGGCTCCAAAGCATGACATTGGTTTCCAGAGACAGCTGCCCACCTGCCCACGTTATGGGTCGTCATGATGTAGAGCACCTCGGTGGTCTTTATCCGCACCATGTCATTGCTATCCTTCAGCAAAGCTTTCAGGCTCTCCAGGCAGCCTGCAAGGCACAAAAACCTTTGAGTTACCATCCTCAGAAATCAACGAACCTAGAAGTCAATAGGTGAGCCAATGTTGGGCAGCAAGAGATGACCAGAGGCTCTGCTGCTTTGGGGCCTGGGGGAATCATACCAGTCACAAAATATTTCAGAGTCACCAAAGGGGTCTCTGTGTGTGTGCTAGAAAGGTTCACATCAGAGGGTCATTTTATCTAATGCCCTGCACACTTCTGACCAATGCCTCCTCTCACAGCCCACTTCAGGATTAAGAAAATGGCTTTTGCCTTTAGAGAGACCGAGGGGTCAAATTCTCATCCCTGTCCCAAAGTAGGCCTACCTGAGAATAGGTGACACCTAGGGATGCCGGGTTGAGCAAATAAAATCCTGCTTTGTCTATTTGTCTGGCAACCCTAGCCTCATTCCCCTCCTCTGAGCCTCTGATTTTCATCTGTTGGTTTTCTGAGCTTCCCTCCCGAGGCAGGTGCTACTAGGATTAAGATAACACAGGCACTGCCCTGGGGTGGTGCTGGCCCAGGGCCAGGCTCATTAAATAGCAACCCTTATTGTTGAAGCTCCACCCAGTGTCCTGGCCCCTGGTTCTAGGAACCACAGCCAAACCTGGAATTAACTAGCCCATCCACGAAGGCTGGAGGGAAAAGAATCAGTTCATCCATCGTGTGCCTGATCTGGGAAAGAAGTGACCATGCCATGAAAGTCACCTCAAGTCTTATTTTGATAATTAGAAGAGCAGGACACAAGGGACATATAGCTCCCAGATATATGTGTGGTTTTCATAAGGTGTGTGTCTATCTTTTGTGACAGCTGTGTGAATGAGATACATAAACAGAGCTATTTTGGTGGATTTGTGGCCACCTGGTTGAGCCATAACAGAGGGGGCTGATTTGTGGTTCTGGGTGGGACACTGGTGGGGTCTGGACAAGGACTGACTGACCAGCGCGGAGGGATGCAGTGAAGGGGCCAGGTCGCCTCAGCCCCTCCCGCCTCGAGCTACTGTCTGTCCATCCAGACTCTAGTCGTGGTTACCTGGGCTGTGACATTCTCACCTATGTCAATGGCCGTGTAGACATGCTCAGGGTCATGCATAAGGTCGCACAAAGCCATGAGAGCTTTCTGCCTCGTCAGCAGGTCCTCTGACTGCAGCTCCTGGTTCAGCTTGGGCAGGGCCCGACAGCCATAGGCAATGGCAGCCTGGGTGGGGTTGATGTCGGGGGGCAGGCACATGGAGATCCGGGCATGGGCCATCTTTCCACACCTGCAGAGGGCAACCCTCTAGCTTTCAAAACAAAGCTCTGCAGAAACCACTGATTAAGAGAATCCAAAAAGTTGTTATTACTACTGTGTTTGAGAAGCTACTCATTTGATCCTCAAAACTGTAAGGACAGCCAGTGGATACTTTTACTTCCACTATTCAGATGAGCAAACTGAGGCTGAGAACAATCAAGGAATCTGCTCCGGGTCACAGTGAAGGTAAATCTAGCCCAAATTGCAAACTCCAGAGTTCTCCCATGCGTAATGACTTCACAGGCTGGGGACTGTAAAGGTACCACAGGCACAAAACGAACCAGAAGAGCAAACACTAATATGGTCACCACATGTGGTACTTATCTTATGCCAGCAGTACCTAGTATCTAACTCAACTACTCCAGAAGGAGAGGACTTGTGTTATCCCAATGTTACAAAGGAAGTAGTTGAGGCTTAAGGGTAGGAGTTTGCTTCAGGCCATGGAACTGATAAGGCCAAATGTTCAAATCCAGGTCTACCTCATTCATCCATCAGGCCCATATCCAGATGCTCCTGACACATCCACAAAAAAGGAACTGAGATTTAAGTGTGATTTATTTCTATTACACCCATACACACTATAGGCGACTATAGCACGGTGGCTCAGTACAGCTGAGCCTTGAACAACACAAGTTTGAAATGCACCCATAAACTGACACATGGATTTTTTACAATACAGTACTTTTTTTTACATAATATACTTTTGCGTAAATACTTTTTTACATAAATACTTAATATATTTTCTCTCCCTCATGCTTCCTTTTTTTTTTAGTTTATTTATTTTGAAAGAGAGAGAGCACACGCCTGCGCACACAAGTAGGGGAGAGGCTGAGAGAGAGAGAGAGAGAGACAGAGAATCCCAAGCAGACTCCTCATTGTCAGTGTGGAACCCAAAATGGGGCTGGAACTCACCAACTATGAGATTATGACCTAAGCTGAGATCGAGTAGGATGCCTACTCGACTGAGCTACCCAGGTGCCCCTACGCTTTTCTTTTTTAAAAAATGTTTATTTATTTTGAGACTGAGAAAGAGTGGGGGAGGGGCAGAGGGAGAGAGAGAATTCCAAGTAGGCTCCACACTGCAGAGCCCAACCTGGGGGCTCAATCATGAGATCATGATCTGAGCAGAAATCAAGAGCCAGATGCTTAACGAAATGAGCCACCCAGTGCCCCCCTTATGCTTTTCTTAGTGACTTTTTTCTTTTCCTCCAACTTCCTTTACTGTAAGAATATAATATATAATAAATATAACATATATGTTAATTAACTGTTTATGTTATTGGTAAGGCTTCTGGTCAACAATGGGCATACCAGTAGTTAAGGAGTGAATCAGAAGTAATACGTGGATTTTCAACTGTGAGGGAAGGGTAGTGTTGGCACTCCTAACCCCTAGGTAGTTCAAGGGTTCAACTGTAGTAAAGAACAGGCTCCAGACTTAGGCTGTGGGTGGCCTTTGACAAGTTACTTCTGTCTGTGTCTTTCTACAGCTGCAAAAGAGAGGCGATAATAGCACCTCCTTCCCTCCCTCCTGGAATTGTCATATGAGCTGCTACTCATGAGCCTGGCACACCAGGCTCCGGATATGTCCTCTGTGGTTACTCTTACAGTGATGGTGTTTACTGCGATTAGTCGCAGTGACAGTCCCAACCCTGCAGGAATGGTCAACTGCAGTAAAAAGAGGTGAGCCAGACTCTTACTCTAGGCACCAAATGACCAGGGAAAGAGGCTAGGGGCCTAGCGGGGAGGGACGCGGCCATTTCTGGACTCCCCTTGCCGGGAAGAGTGAGTGGGTGCTGGGGACAGGGACCTGCCCTCCTCTAAGGACCAAGGGTTAGAGAGTCCAACCAGATCAGAGAGCCCTGGGATAAGAGGACGCAAGCCCAGTGTGAACCCGACTGAATGGGTTTGGGGACCCCCTGTTCCCTTTGGCGGCCGCTGGCTCACCTGCTGCACCTGCCTCAGCGCGTGATCCCGGAAGTGTACGCAGTCGCCAGGCGACCAGGTTGCCAGGCTACCCCCGTGGCGTCCTCAGTGCCCGCTGCGCAGGCGCAAACGGGCCGGGCTGGGACCAGCGGTGAAGTGCGAACAAAGATACTTTACAGGGTTACTGTGAAGAACAAAGGCGGCTCAGCTTTGTTCATGGTACAAAGAGGAAAAGAAGGGAAAGGAAGTGATTGTACGCTCTGAAATGATCATTGCATGCCTTTAATTCTCAGAGCAAACTCGTCAAGTGATAACTCCCGGTTTTTAGACAGAAACGTCAGAGAGGTTCAGTACCTTCCTTCAGATCACACAGGCCTGATCCTGGGACTGTCTAGCCCTGGCCCATGTCCCTTGATATTCTTTCTGACTATCTGATAATGACACAGACCGGCTCCTGCAGCGGACACAACACATTGCTGGCTGGAGTAATTGTTCCTGAAAGCAAGCCAGACCCAGCCATCACCTGCATAAAACCCTCCTGTGGCTCCCCACTGGTCTCAGGACAGATTCCAAACTGCTAGCCTGCCACTTAAGGCCCAGGGTCACGGACTCCTTCAGTCATGCTGGATTCTAATTTCCCAAATGAGCTACTTGTAACACTGACCACCTCTTTGTCCTTCAGGACACAGCTTGGTGTACACTTCCTCCATGAAGCCTATCCTCTCCCCAATTCCATGTTAGAAAATGTTCCCACAGCTTAATTATCCCATTGGCAAACTTTCTCCTCTAATTATTTATTTCTCTGTTTCCTCCTCAGACTCCAACTTCCGTCAGAGTGGTGACCAAGTCAGTCCTGTTTATTTGTCTTTCCAGTGCCAGGAATATACTAGAAGGCTTTCAGTAAATGTAGAATAAATGGTTAATGGGCTTGAATCAAGATTTATAATCTACAAAGCACCTTTGCCATCTTGTGTGATCCTCACCATGAACCCATGAAGTAGACAGTCAGGTCCATTTTATAGCTGAGTAAACTGAGGCATAGGAGAAAGTAGAGCAACTCATGTAAGTCCACCCCTAAGCTTGAGTCTTCAGCACTGAAATTTAACAAAGGCACCAAGCATCAGCCTCCAGCACATCTAGCTTTGAAATGAAGATAACTAACCTAGATCTGTTGTTCCAAGGATCCCATATGGTGATGTGGAGGTCTGCCCCCTTCTACTGTCCTTCCAAGGACCCTAGTCATGAAAGATCTCTCTAAGCCAGAGCCTCTTAGCTATTTTAGGAAGGTGGTGTAGAGAGCATCTGGCCAGGAGTTCAGGAAATCTAGGTTCCAATTCTAGTTCTAACCCACTAGGCAAATTCTTTTGATTTTGTGAGCCTTAGGTTCCTTATCTGGGAAACCAAGGAGCTGAATCAAGTAGATTCTCAAAGCTGGGAACCCTAGGCCTCCCAGAATCTGGTTACGAAGTCTTTTTTTTTTTTAAAGACTTTTTAAAAAATGTTTATTCATTTCTGAGAGAGAGAGAGAGAGAGAGAGAGAGAGAGAGAGAGAGAGAAAGAGAGCGTGAGTGGGGGAGGGGTAGAGAAACAAAGAGAGAGACACAGAATCAGAAGTAGGTTCCAGGCTCTGAGCTGTCAGCACAGAGCCCCACATGGTGCTCGATCTCATGAACTATGAGATTATGACGTGAGCCACCCAGGCAACCCAGCAGTCTTTTTTTTTTTTAATTATCCTTGTATTTTAGTATTTTTCAATCCCCTTTGTGTTATGTTTTAAAAGATACATGTAACATTACATGTAATATATATGTTCATTTATGAAACATAAAAATATAATAACCACCTGTGAATTCACCACCAGAACATTATCAATGCCTGCATCCTCTTCCCCTATCACATACCCCATCCGCCTCTCCAAAGCTAACTACTCTCTCATTTTGTGATTACACAGTCTTACAAGTGCCTCTGGAGGCCACCTAGCCCACATGCTTCACTCTTCAAACAGAACTAGCTTATAGGAGCTCAGTGACTCAGGTCAGCTTATAAACAGCCATTAATTACAGAAATTAATTATAAAATGAGTTCAGAAGCCAGGCATATGATATTCAGGCATCATTAGATTCAGAACTACACAGATTAAGGTCAATAAATGGTAAGCCGCTGCAGGGGGCTGGACTCCAATTAAATGCCAATGCTACAGCAAGAGTTCTTATCCCCTGATTGCAGAGAGGAGGAGGTGTCTGGGGAAAGACTTGAAGGAAGGAAGCACACCCAAATAATCAAGGCTGACTTTTCAGGGCCAGAGATGGGGGACCTTATTATTCTTTGTGCTCCAAATTGTTTATTTTTATTTGAGTAACTTATTGAATAGGCAATATATGCACATAGAGGAAAATCTAGAAAGTATGACAGTAAAATGTCTCCTTCCTCAGCCCCTAGCCAACAGGTTGTCTTCACCTGTAGCAACCTCTGGTAGGTTTCCAGAGCTAAGCTAAACTTGTACAAGTAAATATGATTCAAACAGTGTTCTCTGCCTTCTTTTTTTTTTAATTTAATATTCATTCACTCACTTAACATTCACTAAATGTCTGCTCTGTCCAGGCACTGTTTAGTCAATGCAATACATGGATGAAATAAACACAAACACCCCTGCTTTCACTGCTGCCAGTGGGGGGAGATAGACAATCGACATAAATAATAAGTTATATAGTATGTTAGAAAACAGTAAGTGCCTGGGAGAAACAGAGTGGAATTAAGGGATTGGGAGAATGCTGCAGTGTAAATAGGCTGCTTTGGGAAGGTCTCATTTACAGGTGTTGAAGAAGCTGAAGGAGGGGAGCAATGTGAATATCCGGGGAAAGAACATTCCAGACCTAGGGAACAGCCAGTGTGCAAACACCCCAGTGCCTGGTGTGTTGCATGAACAAAAAGCCCAGTGGAGCCTGTGTGGGATGGGGGAATGAAGAGTAAGCAGAAGATAAGAGACGAAGGGCTCCTGGTGCCTCAGTTGGTTAAGCACATGACTCTTGATTTTGGCTCCTATCATGATCTCAGGGTCTTGGGATCAAGCCTCACATTGAGCTCCGAGTGGAGCTTCCTCAAAATTCTCTCTCTCTCTCTCTCTCCCATGTGTTCTCTCTCTATAAAATAAAAAAATTAATTAAAAAATTTTTAAATAAAAATTATTTTATTTAAAAATTTTTTAACGTTTATTTATTTTTGAGAGAGAAAGAGAAAGCACGAGCAAGGGAGGGGCAGGGAGAGAGACACACACAGAATCCCAAGTAGGCTCCAGCCTCTGAGGCGTCAGCACAGAGCCCCACATGGGGCTCAAACCCATGAACGTGAGATCATGACCTGAAGTCAGACGCTTAACTGACTGAGCCACCCAGGTAGGCCTAAAATAAAATGAAGAAGGAGGAGAAGGAGAAGGAGGAGGAGGAAGAGGAGGAGGAGGAGGAGGAGGAGGAGGAGGAGAAGGAGAAAGAGAAGGAGAAGAAGAAAAGAGAGAGAGAGGAAATAAGGCCAGAGCAAATTACGTGAAACATCTTGGGCCATTGTAAAGACTTTATTACTCTGAGATGAGGAGGCATTGGAAGATTGCCATGATCTGATCTGTTTTAACAGCAGGATTCCTGGGGCTGCTGAACTGGGGATAGGACAGGGGCAAGGGTGAAGGCAAAGCGACCAGCTGCAGGGAGAGAAGATGATGGCTTGAACTAGAAGATGATGGCAATACTAGTGGAAGTGCAAGAGAGGAAGAGGATACTTAATTCCAATATATAAGAAAAACTGAGAAATGTAGATAATCAGAAAAAATAATATTTAATAATAAAATAATATTTAAATATTTAAGTGCTTCACATAATCCCTATCCGTTCCTTTGAGCCACCACAACCTATCCCATGAAGGCGCGTGCGCGAGTCTTTCCACGATCAGCCCCACCCCTATAAGGCCTCGGCTCCGCCCCTGGCCCCGCCCTGGCCCCCTCCCACCACCTGCCCGCCTGTTCCGGCCCTTGTTACCAAGGTGATCGCTGGCTCTCGAGCAGAGTCCTGGAGGGTTCTGCTGTTCCCCAGGAGGCTGCGGGTTGCTACGGTGACCGACTGCGCTATCAGCGTGTGGGACTCTTTCCGCTGTGAGCCCCGCCCAGACCCCCGTCCCCGACGCCCTGGATTCGTCAGACGCTGGCGGGTCCCGCGTGGTGCTCGTTTCCATGGTGATCGCTGCCCCGGACCCAGCCTAACCAGGCCACCAGTCTTCTGGAGCCTTTTCAACCTCCTTGGGTGAGTCCACCGTACCCTTGTCCCAGCCTCGTTGGCTCCCGAACGAGCTTGTCCGGGAGGCCGTAGTTGGGAGGGCTTCGCGTCCCCGCCCACCTCCCACCCCCGTAACCTGAAAGCCGTGGCCTGCAGCCCCGGGGCCTCCTCATTTCCTGAGCGCCCACCCTGGGCCAGGCCCGTTGGTCCGGAAGGAGAGCCTGGTCAGATCCGGGTGGACGATAGGCCTGGTTAAGGCTTCGGCCAAGGCCACCCTCGTGGGGAGAGGGGCAGGACAGAAAAAGATACTGGACTGTTGAATAGGCCTTAGGGGCCAGGCGCTGGGCATGGTGAGGGGGTACAGGGAAATGCCTGTTGAAACCTAAGCCGCCCACCCAGAGCCTTAATCCCTTAGAGACTAGGAGCAAGGGACCAACCCCTCTCCACCCCAATTCCACTTCCTGCAGCTGGGCTCTGATGCACAGCTCAGCGTTTGTCCAATGCCCCCCAGTGATAAGCTCAGAGAGGGGCCGCTCCTCGTTGGATACCTGGCAGGAGGAGACCGAGGTTTTCCTGACTGCCATGCAGGACCAGGAAAGCCTGGTCCCCTCCACCCCCATCCCAACCATACTGCCTGCAGATGGAAAGAGATGACCTCTGGCCAGTGTCCCTGACAGAAGGAGGACAGGATCAGTGTTTAAAACTACTGAGAAGTTAAACATAAACTTGAGGCTGAGTCCTCAGGGTTTTGCGCAGCTCCCTAACTCTCCCCTGGTTGGGCCCACAGGACATTCTGGAAGGATGAAGTCCTCCCTGACGCCTTTGGGGCCACCTGTGAGCCGAGATCGCATCATCACCAGCTTCCCTAAGGTAGAGAGTCATTAGGCCAGCCCTTTCTGTGTGCTCCACGTCCAAATCCACATTTCCCCACCTGCATTCATCACTGGAAACAAAGCACAGGCAGGAATCTAGGAGGTCAGTCTCTCACTAACAGACCCTGGGAACTTACCAGACTTCTAGAGAAGCAGGGAGATTTGACGTTGACTTGCCCAAAGTGGATCAAGTTAAGGGTGACATCAGGAGACAGTGGGGCATGGAGATTAAAGGCGCAGACTTTGCTGTCAAGCAATCCTGGGTGTGAATCCTGACTCTGTCATTAAACTCTGCGACTGTGGGCAAGTCGCTCAACCTCTCAACTGCTGATACATAAGGATAATTTCTCTCACATTGGGTGCCTGGCTGTTGGTAAACAGGAGCTCCATTACCTAAGTTGTGGTCACTGCCATTCTCATTATTATTATTACTGTTATCAGAATAGTATTCTAGTTTCCTAAAACCAAATCCAGGGCGTCCCTCTTTACCATTCTGCTTTTGGTTCCTGCTGAAAAATCACACAACTCTCTGCTATCTGTATTAAAATCCATTATCAGTTGCATCAGGGGATGCAAATCAGTACAACCCCTGTAGGGGGCAGTGAGACAGTATTTCCCACTGTTGTACTGCCCCTGCCTTCTGATCCAGCCCTTCAAGGCCAGGCATTGAAGCAGTTTGTAAAGCAGAAGGTCAGACACAATTTAAATGTCCTCCAGAGGGGGCTGCTTCAACAGCAAAAGGCTACTTCCTAACCGACAGGAGGAAGAACGAAGCTTCCCTTCAGGAGCTGATGTGCAGTAACAGCTAAAGTCAATTAAGTAAAATGCAAAGAAAGGAGCAGTGTGTAGTGCATTTTCATGAGTAGGGAAAAAGGAGAGGGGAGAAAACAAATGTATGTGTTTGTACATGCCAAAAATATCTCTGGAAGGACACATAAGATCCTGCTGTCAGTGGCTGCCTCCATGTGACTTGAGACGGGCACGGAGGGAAGAATCCTCTCTGTAGAGTGACCTCACTGTCTTGAGTTCTGTGCCAGGCTATAGGCCTCTGGGTAATTTGGGTCTGCAGCCATATCGCCTCTCACCTTTTCTTCCTCTGCACACCCGCAGAGAAAGCTGTGGTGCCTCAAACCTGTGGACAGATCCCCCAGAATTTTCCATCTCAGCAGAGGCCCAGGCAATTGCTTCCCTAGAGAGCTTGACGGCGGTAACCAGGGATGATGGATACAGATGTTTAATGAGCCAAAAGGAAGGGAAGTATGATGGGCACAAAACCGTTCAGGGACAGAGGACCCTGTTTACAGAGAAGACCAACAAGGTTCAGAGAGGTAGAGAGAGCTGCCTGGCATCACACAGCTGGGCGAAGCAGGGCCAGGACCTGACCTGGGTCTGGCTCCAGGGCTCCAACCTCCCCCTACCCTGTAGAGACAGCCTGGGTCATCCATCGTGTTTCCATAGAGGGGGAGATTCTCCCTGCTCCCGTCTGTGGCAGTTCATCTTGTGTCCCACGACCATACCACGTCAGACCTGAGATATTCATGGCCAGGTGGGGCAGGCCCCTCCCGTTACTCTGTGCCTCAGTTTCCCTATATCCAGAATCAGCCCACACTTCCTGCCTTGTCTTCCTTATTACATTTCTTCAGTGCATCCAAAATGGTGGGATTCCTCTAATGACCACTGTGGCCAGGCTGGCCCCTATTTTGAAGCCGACATGGAAGTCGGCAGGAAAAGGCAGCCAGCCTATAATAACTGACACTGTTCTACAAGAATGTGGGCTGCAGTGCTAAGCTGTTCACCTGCATTACCCATTTGATCCTTCAATGACCGTATGAAGAGCTGCTGTTATGAGTATCCCCATTTTACAGATGAGGAAACGGGCCTACTGAGTTGTTGTGGCTTGCCCTTTTGTAAAGCTCCTTCCCTGCTGTCCCTGCTTCCTCTGTCCCACCTGGAGCTGTGGGGGCAGGTGGGCCAGGGAAGAGCCCATCTCAGTGCCTGGGAACTCAGAAGAAATACTAGGGCTAAGCGAGGAGGTGGAGCCCTTACTATAGGAGAGCTGTGGGTCCAAGCAGTGCTGTGAAGGACAGAGCAGGTGGCTCAGGGGACTACTACCATATCATAGCAGAGAACATCACCAGCCTCCAACGACACCCTTCTCCCCATGTCCTTACCATGCTCTGTCCTTAGCCTCCGCCAATCTGAGAGCAAAACATAATGGTCTCCTTCAGCTTGTCCAATATCATCTTTCCCAATTATAAACAAATGTGTCCTCAACATGTGTCATGAAATCTTAATAGCTGTGAACATTTGCTGAGTACTTAGTGTATGCCAGGCTGGTGCTGCACTGATGGCTTTACAACATTATTTCATTTTATGCCTTCAGGTTTCTGAGGTCTCAGCAGATGGGGAATTTAAAGTTCAGAGACATCAGACAGCTGCCTGGGATCACACAGTAGCTAAAGGTAGACACAGGT
The DNA here is from genome assembly GCF_006229205.1 of Suricata suricatta. Classification (NCBI taxonomy): domain Eukaryota; kingdom Metazoa; phylum Chordata; class Mammalia; order Carnivora; family Herpestidae; genus Suricata; species Suricata suricatta. The sequence continues at coordinate 70,850,590 of NC_043713.1, forward strand.
CCTCCTCTTCCTGTTTAAGAGAGGTCATGCTCTTAAACCACAGCCCAGTTCTGTTTTCCAAGAAATGTGGAAGACCAAAAGAGCCCTTCAGGACATTTTCCATGCACATATATGCATATTTTTAAAGAAAAATGGCATCCGAGATCTATAGAAATTATGGAAGGATCTTGGAGCCAAAAGGGCCCTTATAACCTGCCCTTCATCTCACAAGAGGCTCAGAGAGGACAGAGACCTGCCACACGCCCACAGCAAAGGCACGGGCTTCCCCAGGCTAGACCCAGCTCTCTGAGTCACCAGCTGGGTCCTTTGGTCTGGCCTGGCCTCTGCTGTTGCTCCTCAGGACTCACAAGACCCTGGAGTCTCAGGGCCACATCTATCCAAAGACAGATGTGACAGAGGGATCGGAGAAAGCTAGTGAAGCTGGAGCTTCAAGGCTTGGGAGGGAGAGAATTGGTATGCAAGTCACTACCTTGCTGTTCTGCTTGGTGATGGAGCCCTGCCCATCTGTCTGTCTGTCTTTCTCCAGTGGTACACCCCCCATGCCTGCCTGCAGCTCAAGGAGCACTTCCACGGGCAGGTCAGCAGCACCTGCCAGAGCAGGAACACGGGGACTGTCGGGTGAGTGACCCCAGAGCCCGGGGCATGGGGTGTGTGGGGAGGTGGCGGAAAGGAATGAAGGAATAAACATGAACGAACAAATGAAACACAGAGATGACACCTATGCAGCCCAGTACAGGCCTGGAGCCAATGGGATTTTGATCTGGCTTTGCTTGACCCACCCCTGCCGGAGAGAATGGCTTTCCCTTTTCTCAGTAGCCACACATGACTTTAAGTCTCCGTGTATGTCTGCTTGCTCTGTCTGGAATGTCTTTCCTACTCTTCAGCTCACAGTCTAATATCAGGGGAGTCCCCCACCATCCCTGCTCCCCAGCCTGGGCTGGGCAGGGTACTCCTGTGTGCTTCTGGGTCCCAAGGACTTACCTCACAGAATTCCAAGTTTGCCTTTCTGGATTCCTCACTAGCCTAGCCTGTGAGGGCAAGGGCTGTGCCTTCCTGTTCCTTCCTTGGCAGCACCTGGCAACACCTCATTCCTGTACTAGCTCTGCCGGCACAGGGAGCTAGCCATTACTTTTCTTAACACACAGGGACCAGGGCCTGCTTCTGCCTCTCCTGAGGAGCTCACACTCTGCGCAAGGAGTTTGCTGAGCTCACAGGTGTCATGAGGTGGTGGTGGATGTCCAGCACTGAGGTTCCCAAGATGGCACAAAGTGAGACTAGGCCCAGGTCAGAATGGGCAAAGCAGCCGTGGCCACCAGTTAGCGCATACTGGTTCCATACAAGGTGCATCATGCAGATAACCTCTCTGACCCTTCACAACAGCACTGGGAGGTGCAGAAACTGAGGCGCAGTGGGTACCCCCATAATACCTCGGCAGTACCTTTACTCCTTCATCTGGGAAGTGGAGTCAGGGCTGCCCTCCTCCAGAACTAGAAGCCAGCTGGGAGCAGAGAAGACACAGCCTCTGCACTCTCAGACATGACTAAGGGAGCTTCCCCAGGTCACCAGGTGACACATTGCCTTCTTGCTGTCTATAGGCAGGGGAGGTGCCTGGTCAGATGTTTTCCCATTGAGCTCCTGTGGCATGAGCTGCAGAAACTTAAAGTATCACCAGCAGTCCCAGGCATGCTGCCGCAGTGAGTGCAGGACACACACAGGGTGAGGCGGTGGCTGTTCTCGGTGAGCAGGGTCCTGACCCAAGTCCTGTCCACTCCTCACCTCTTGGGCCCTGCCTGGACCTTGCAGACACCTCCAAGGCAGTTAGTGGCAGTGGTGTCCTGGTCAGAGAGTATCTGCTTGCAAAGAGCAAGAGCCCATGCAGCCCCAGGAGTGGGTAGGAGGATGCAGGGGCTCCCTGCCCCCATGCCTATATCCCCTGTACATGGGTGCTATGCCTGCATCAGTGGGCTCCAGGTTCCTTACTGCACCCCCAGCTTGTATATCGCCCCACCTGGGACTCCTCCCTCCACCCCGCCAGCCCAAGACTGAGCCTCCCAGTTCTTATCCTCATGACAGAGCTTGGGCCCTGTGGCACAAGAGTATGGCCCCAGAGACAGCAGAGTCCTCAAATGCAAACCCTCCTGCCCTCCCCTTTGAGTACCAGGGAGGGGTCTAGACATCCCAGAATGTCTCAGCAGGTGGCCCCTCCCCTGTCAAGGATTGAGGGGTGGTTCGTGAGTGGGGAGCTCAGGGAAGGAAGGGCCCATATGTGTGAAGTTGCTCGGCGGCCATGTGTGAGAGCACCACACCCATGTCCCTCACAGGCTCAGACTCTCCAAGGTGGTTGTCGTTGGCGATCTCTACGTGGGCAAGACCAGCCTCATCCACAGGTACGCCCACAAGCCACACGTCCCAACACCAGTTGGCACAGCTTTGTCTGGGAGGCCCAGATAACTTTGTCGTAGTCAAAACTGTGTGGCTTCCAGGAACCACATCTCTGGGTGGGGTCCAGGGAATCAGGGAGTGGCAGGTCGGGTGGAGGGTGCAGCATCCCAGGAGCCTGGCATTCATGACAGCATCCCAGGGGACCATGGGCTCACACCTCACTGGCCCTGACCTGCAGTGTTTGCCTTCCAGCCTGCTCTTCTATGCCCACAAAGTTCTTGTCGGCAGGTCCACCCATCTACTGTGGATGGATGGTCTGTCTCTTTGGACCATCATCTCTTTATATTCCCTACAGGGTGGACTTTTCATTGACTGCAGACTTTGGCTTTCGTGAGCGAAACTTCCACACATAGCCTCTCTGATGACTTCCTCAATTCCCACAGGTTTTGCAAGAATGTTTTTGACCGAGACTACAAGGCCACCATAGGGGTGGACTTTGAAATTGAGCGCTTTGAGATTGCTGGGATTCCCTACAGCCTCCAAATGTAAGTCACCATCAAGTCACACCATTTCCTGTGTGGCTCATGGGTGAGCTTTGCGGAGGAAACCCATAGGGAAGGTCTCGGTGAGCTCCTTGTGAACCGTGCCCTGTGGTGCCCAGTGAGGACCTGTCTGGACGAACAGAAACGGTTGTGTGAAACTGGGCTTTTCCACTTCCCTGAGGCCCTGTATCCTCGCTCAGTCTCCATGGGTGTCTCACATTGGTCATCAGACCTGGGAAAGGCCTCACAGCCTCATGAGCCTACCCACCCTCATTCTCTTCTGATGCCCACTCCTCAGGTTCTGGCTCCAGGTCCATGTCCCTACCCTTCCTGGCCCCTAGTGATCCCAGTCACCTCAGACCTCTAAGCATCTGTTCTTATCTGGAAAACGGAGCTAAAAGAGGTCCCATGTCCTGGGCTCTAGTGGAGGCCACCTAGTCCACATGCTTTTCTCAGGCCTGATGTGCCCCCCTCCACCTCACCCCTCTGCCCTCGCTCTGCTCCCTCTGTCTATCTTCATCTGTCTGTCTGCTTCCCTGCCAGACCCCATGTCTCTGCCTCTCAGTGACCCACTGGCTTCAGCCCCCTCATCCAGTTTCCCTCAGAGCAGCCCAGAGTCTTTCCCCCAGACTCACACTTTCCCACCAGAGCTCTGGACCTTGCCTTCCTTCTCCTCTGGCACCTGGAGGATGCTGCCAGCCTATCTGTGTCACCAGTCCTACTCTCTTGTGTGGCTTCCTTCTGCCTTCCAGGCTCTCCTGCGTGGCCCATCCTATGCTCTCTACCCAGCTGCCCCTATACTCCCTTTTGCCTGCTCCCTCCATCCTGGTCCTTCGCTCCTTTCTCTCTCCCTGGGGCTCACATCTGTTCCTCTGGTTTCATTTCACCATCCTGTATGCCATGCTCGGGCTTAGTCTGGAGATCCATGGTCATCAAGATGGAACTCACTTTCTCATGGACCTCAGCTCCTAACTCTGTCGTGCTAGCGTCCACTTCCCTGAGGACAGTTCCCGTGCAGTCCTAGTGATACAGATGGTTCTGCTGAATCTTGCCCAAGGGAGAGTACAGGGCCAGACCAGAGCAGAAGAGACTGAAAATGCAGGGCTGTGGGACCAAGGGGATCTGGAGCCAGGAGAGCTGAGGAACACAGAGCTGATGGGACAGCCTCGGTGGAGCTGTGCAGAGAATGGCCTGTGCTGGGCTCCCCATTGTCGCCGCTGGCCACATCTAACTAGAACAGACACTGTCCTGGAGTGTCTTCTTATTGTCCTACATTGAGGCCACTGCCAGCTATCCAACTTCCCCACGTCCAGGCTACCCTTCCAGCTTCCCATCCAGAATCACCTTCAGAAATGAAAGACAATATGAATGAATTAATGAAAGAATAGAGCGAAAATGTTCTGCATCATGCTGAATCACTTGAAAACATTTCAGACTGTTGAGGTCTTAGTCACGGCTTGTCTACTTTTCCATTTGCTGAAAAGAGTTAAATTCTGATCTATTATTTAAAAAAAAATTGTTTTTAATGTTTATTTTTGAGAGTCAGAGAGACAGAGCATGAGTGGGGTAGGGGCAGAGAGTGAGACACACACAGAATTCAAAGCAGGTTCCAGGCTCAGAGCCTGATGTAAGGCTTAAACCCATGAACTTTGAGATCATTGCCTGAGCTGAAATCAGACGTTCAACCAACTGAGCCACCCAGGGGCCCCTGATCTATTATTTTTTAAAAAGGACAGATTTTCAGACCCAGCCCTGCATATTGACCATCTGCCTGGTTCCAAACCAGAGCAAGTAGATCTCAGCATGGGTGTCCCCCTCTCTTATAGTGCTCATGGCAGACATCATTAATTGATTGTTGCATTCTTTTCCAGAGAGCCAGGGCTCTGCCTCTCCAGAGAGCCAGAGCTCAGAGTCACCTAGGAGATGCAAACCATGTCCCTGTTAGATACTCCCATGCCCCCACTCAGAAACCTGAGCATGCCCTCTGCTGCAGCAGAATGTTGAAGCCTTGGCCCAGCCACACATGACCCAGGGCAGATCCATAGCTGGCAGCCCAGCCTGGAGCCCCATTCCCATTCACAGGACCTCCCTGTGAGCATATCAGGGAACATATTCTCTTTTTTAATGGCATAGTCCAAAGGGACTGAGCTACAACCCCATTTATCAGGCAGTGGAACTAGTAGGGCCATGCCCCTCCCCCATCAGCATAGTGAATCCAACCAGGGAACTCCCCCATGGAGCACCTTAGGAAGAGATCATGAGGAATTGGTGGGCAGGGACTACTGGTGGGTAGCAGGCACGGCCATCGGACCTGCCCACCCACAGCCCCACTAGGCTGCTGGCTCAGACCACTGCAATTATGTAATCTGCCACCTCTCTGTTTCCCTTTCTATCTCTGCCACCACACAGCTGGGACACAGCAGGGCAGGAGAAGTTCAAGTGCATTGCATCTGCCTACTACCGGGGTGCCCAGGGTGAGCATCGGGGTGATGGCAATGGTGGGACCCTCAACCACATACAGCAGGAGGCTCCCACTGGGCTTATAACAAGAAGTCCAGGTCCTCTGCACAGACACCAAATCTATCCTCCAAGAAACACTGAGAAAATCCCTGGCCAGTCCTCTGGGATGAAGAAATTGCCTTCCAGCCAGCCTGGCCTGTGGTTGGCCTCAGCAGTCACATCCTTCAGGGACCCTGTGCTGGTGGCTGCTCCCTGTGAGTCTCAGCCACAGTGTCAGCTCAGAAGGATGCTCAGAGAGGGAGGTGCATGTCTAGAGACTCCTGAAAAGGAAAAGAAGAGCAGACTCGACTCCCAGAGGAGGTGTAAGGAGGCTCGGCTGGAGGGGAGGAGGGGCAAGGCCACAGGAGGACTGCACCTGCAGGTGGGGGGCAATGGGGGTGGCCCGGGCACTGGGCAAGCCTCCCAGGCAGCCTAAGCTCCTTACTCTAACCCCAGCTTCCCAGGAAGAAGGGGTTTCAATGGGAGACATGAGAACTGCTCACAGTCTCCAAAACCAGGCTCAAGCTTCAAGGCACAGTTATGTCTACTCAGTGCTGGTGTAAAGAAATACCATTTGATATTTGAGAAAAGCAAAGCCAGGGAACAAACCATGAGCATTTTGGCCGTGGGTTGGAGTTCCAGCACTGGCACGTCTTCTCAGGGGGATGACACGCCCTGAGGATGAGGCGTGACACCAGGAACCGCACCATGCCCCCCACCATCACAGTCCTCAGTATCCTCCTTCCTTTCCATTCTCTTCTGCCTCATGGGGCTTCCTGCCGCCTTCAGCCAAGCTGCAGAGGAAGGTTCTTACCAGCCCTGCTCACACCCCCAGGGCCAATGGAGAGCAAGACGTTCTGGAATGTCCTCCACATAGGGCTTCCCTCAGGACTCCCAACAGGGTTCTGGGCACCCTGGACAAAATGGGACCAGGGTGGGGCCATTGATGAGAGGCATGTAGGGGACAGGGGCTGCTTTTCCCAATTTTCTGCCCACCCTGCTCCTCAGAAATTGTTTCCCTAAAGCTGGTTGTTGCTGGTTGTCCTCACAGCCATAGCTGCCATTTGGTCAAAAGCCCTGCATCAGGCCCTAGACTAAGAGCTTGTAAAATTGGTATTCTTGCTTAATCCTTACGCCAATCCTGAGAGCCTGGGATATCATCTCATCACTTCACAGATGGGGAAGCTGAGGCTCTCAGCAGTTAAAACCCTCATCTGAGCTTCCTTAGCTGTACATGGCAGAGGACAAGTTTGAACACAGGAGCCCATGAGCTCATCTTGCCTCCCTGGATACCTGCTGGGACTGCACCTCTGGATACGGGTTGGAGAGGGTGGTGGGTAGGTAGGGAGGTCCCGAGGGGCAGCCATGGGGTGTCTCCTTCCCAGGCTCCATAGTGGGGACCAGAGCCAACTAGCTGGGGACCACTCTAGTAGTTCCGCGGGAGCCAGGCTCCTCTCTGGATTTCTCTTGGGGAGCAGAGAGCTGCCTGAGGGGAGCCCCTCCTGGTCACACCATGTTTGCCTCACCTGCTCTTGGCTTCTCCCTGTGTGTACAGTGATCATCACAGCCTTTGACCTCACAGATGTGCAGACTCTGGAGCACACCAGGCAAGTCTGGGACTCTGTGGCCCCTGTAGTCCTCTTGGGTTTGGGAACGCCTGTGAGCTGGGCCCCCAGTGGTGGGTGCACATGGCCAGGCTCACTTGTTAAAACTGACTGCCCACAGGCCACTTACTGTCCAGTTTGCCATATTATCCTTTAAGATTTGCATCCATCTGCTGAAGGAGGGCCAGTTCAGGATACGCAGGCCCCCCAGTCATACCGGGGCCAGCACTCACAAGGTCCTGCCTTTGCTTTTCTTTTCTTTTTTTTAACATTTATTTATTTTTGAGAGAGAGTGCATGTGCATGCACAGGGGAAGTGCAGAAAGAGAGGGAGACATAGTTTCCTTAGCACTGACAGCAGAAAGCCTGATGTGGGGCTCGAACTCATGAGCCATGAGAGCATGACCTGAGCTAAAGTCAGACATTTAAATGATTGAGCCCCCCAGGTGCCCTGAGCCTGCATTTGCTTTAATGCTCTGCTGTCACCATCTTGAAAGCTTTAATAATTGCTGGAGGAGGGGGGCCTCACATTTTCACTTTGCCCTGGGTGAGGCTGGGGTGATCATTCAAGTTGATGAAAGGGCAGGACTCACCCAAGCTGCCACAGGGTCAGGGCACTGCCAGGGCAGGGTTTTCACCTCCTCTGACAAGTGCTTTTGCATCCCCACACCTCTCCAGTCCAGCTGGGCCCAGCTGGTGGCAGGACCAGTGCCCAACTCAGCCAGCTGGGGTCTAGGTGCCCTCCCTGCAACTTGAGGCTCATTGCTCCCAGCTCTAGGGCAGACCCAGATCTGCACCCCCCACTCCCTGGTCTTCTTCAGACCTCTCTAGGTAGATGGATGCCATCCCTTAGCCTGTCTCCCCTGTGTGCATTCCAGGCAGTGGCTGGAGGATGCGCTCAGGGAGAATGAGCCAGGCTCCTGCTTCGTGTTCCTCGTAGGAACCAAGAAGGACCTTCTGGTGAGCACACCAGAGCTAGAGGCTTGGGACGACACTCAGGAAAATGCATCCACCTTCAGCCCATTGGGGAATGGAGGGTGGCGCTCACAGGCCAAGATAGGGATTTGAAGACCAGGAGCTAAAAGTTAGGGGCACCTGAGTTCCCTGTGCCTGTCTTGTCTGAGAAGGATCATTGGGGTCTCACTCCTGGGGATGCGTACCCCTACCCATGCACTGAGACTGCCGATTCCAGGGTGAGATGGGGAGGGAGGAGGCCCAGTGGGAAGCACCATCCCCCCAGGGAGGGCCTGGAAAGCTGGGTCAGGAGGCCTGCTTCTCCCAGTCAGGGGCTGCATGTGAGCAGGCAGAAATGGAGGCTGTGCGCCTGGCCAACGAGATGCAGGCCGAGTACTGGTCGGTGTCCGCTAAGACAGGTGAGTTGCCACAGTGTGTGCAGTTTCCTTCTGTGTCTCTACGGCATGCTTGAGTCACAGCCACCTGTGCTGGTGACCGAGCAGGGCCTTCAATTGCCTGAGAGGAGTCTCCCCAGCTCTAGAGGCAGACCGGGAGCCCTCCCCCATGGACAACAGGAATAGCGACACCTGGCCCTATGCTTGTGTTTTGTAATGCAACCCCCTCCCTCCTTGAGGCAGTTCCATTTTCTCCCTGTGGGTGACGTCCAGGGTCACAGGGAGGAAGTGGCAGGCCTGGGATTGGAATATAACCCTCACCTGTAGTCACTGTACCATCCTGTCCTCCCAACCTGAGGTACCTCGGTAAGAAGTACCTCCTGGCACATAGAAGGGCCCAGAAACTGGTGGCTCCCACCCCTTCCCTGGTGTCATCGTGAAAGGCACTGAAACATTGATCATGGCCCCCTGACCCTCCTCCACACCCTGCCAATCTGTCCTCCAGCCACGCTGTTTGGGCCTTCAGCCACACTGAGCCCGCGGCCCCTGAGCCACCTTCACCCGTGAGTCACTGCTTACTGCGGCCCTGGCAACATGCCTAACATCTCTCAGCCTCAGTGTCCTCACCTGGGAAATGGGTGATGATGTCCATTTCATTTTGTTTTTACTGCCAAGACATGTTTTACTTTACAAAAGCCATGTGTAATCACTGAGGAAAAGTTAGAAAATGCAGAAAAGCAAAGGACACACTTTAAAAACACAGGTTGTTGCTGGGGATGAAATGAAATAACAGGCAGTGCCTGACTCATAGAAGGCCCCTCTGGGGACTCAGGCATTATGCCTTGTAGTCCTTGCCCTGGGTGAGGGGCCATGGTAAACATCTGGCCAGGGCCTTGGGGAGGCAATGGTGGGAATGCCGAGGGAAGGCACCACCAGGGGAAGCGCAACCTCCAGCCTAACACAGATAAGAATGTGGCAATGGCCATGCCCAGTTCCCTCTGCCCCTTCATGACAACATCCACCATGCCCTATGAGAACCCACCCTCTAGAGTAACAGAACATTCCCTGAGAATTCCCCTAGGGGCCAAGCAGGATCACCCTGAGTAGTTGTATAGGTTGTTAGCTGCACAAGGGCTGTGTGCATGTCAAGAGTTGGAACCTAGCTCTGTGCCCAGGTGGGTGGCCTTCTCCACCTGGAGGAGGATGCACAAAGGCTCCATGTGGGAGTTGGCAGCACCTTAATCTTTACAGCTGCCCACTGGACAGGTGCTCAAAAGTGACAAGAGAGCAGACACCTTTTTGATCACACATCCCTGTACCTGGTCCACAGGAGATGTTCAGCGGTGAATAATTGGAAGAGTGGATGCTGGGAAACCAAGTCTCAGATTTGAGGGAGCTTCCAGGGCAGGGGGCCCCAGAGCCCCCTGGGTGGGAGATTGGGCCAGCCAGCCCCATGCCTTCCACTGTGTCGCCTCAGGCAGCCCCACAGGTGGGTCGCTCTGGCTCCCACACCCACTGGTTCACAAATTCGTCTGAGGGTGAGGGCAGAGGCGAGGGGTCAGGGCTGTCTCTTGGGCCCACAGGGGAGAATGTGAAGGCATTCTTCAGCCGTGTAGCCGCTCTGGCATTCGAGCAGTCGGTTCTGCAGGACTTGGAGAGGAGGAGCAGCGCCCGGCTCCAGGTCGGCGACGGAGACCTCATCCGTGCGTACAGACTGCAGGGTGGGAGTTGGGGAGCAGGCTTGCAGCCTAAAATCTACGTCCACCATCCTCCTGTCCCAAGAGGCCGTTCCCTTAACTTGTTCCCCTGTGCTGTCCTCTCTGGGCTATCCTTTTTGCATTACTCTGACCACAGGCCCACAGCCTCCCTGACCCTGCCTGCTAGCTCAGACTCCCTCCCTGGCCCTCCTTGCCCTCCTGCCAGCTTCCTCGTGAGCCTCGCTGGGCAGCCCTGGCTGCATGGATGTGTCCTGACTTTGGCTCTTTTAGTCTGTGTCTTTGCCCATGCTGTTCTACCACCTGGAATACATCCTAGGCCTCTCGGTCTGTGCCAGGTCATCATGGCCTTGATCAAGAGGTCAAGCTTAGCTGGGACCAGCAGAGTCACCAGAGGGTACCAGTGGCAGGGGAGGGAGTCTGCCCAGTGTCTGCAACAGGAGCTTAGTTGATGCCACGTGACCTTTCCTAATCTTACAGGAATGGAGGGGAGTCCAGCAGAGACCCAGGAGAGCAAGACATCCTCCAGCCTGGGTTGCTGTTAGCCGGGACCTGTATCAGAAGCCTCTATTCCCCGCACACACATGGACAGTGCCTTCTGTGACCGTGGAGGGGTGACAGGAAGGCATCGTGTCTGCCCACTCACCATGCTGAGCCCCAGAACTCAGCCACTTCTCTTTAGCAGGTCAGGAGCCAGGGAAGGCCTGCACTAGCTGCCCAGGAGCCCCTCACTGCCCAGCTGGTGGGCGCACTGCGGTGATCATCTGGAAGGCCAGTCCCTCCTACAGATTCTCCTGGCCTTGAGAGGCCTCAGGACTGCAGACATGAGACACTTGTGCCCCACCGTCTCTAACCCTCAGCACACATCAGCTGCCCCGTAGGCACTCTCCTGGCTTTCCTGAGTTGGCCTCAGAATCCTTCTCATCTAAGTGGTCCAGGCAAGCAGGACTTGTCAAAGTCAGCATATGAGGGGAAAATCCACCTGTCATCCCTGCTTGGGACTTTTCTGTTATCGACAGGACTTGGCAGTTCTGGGCCTCGGAGTCCTAGGCCTCACTGTCCATGGTCCCTCTGCCACTTGCCGGATCCCTCAGCAACCTTCTCCCTCTGGAGGAGGATGGACAAGACAGTATCTCAGGTCCTGGTTGGCCAAGGGGTCATCTTTGGCTCCCCGTTGATCCCTGGGATCCTGTCCTGTTGATCAGTGGTGAGAATGCACAGAGCAGGCCATTCATGCCCCTCTGGCCCACCTGGACAATGAGTTTCCCTGGCTGTGCTATGGGAAGAAGGCTGCCCAGCTGCCCCTGTGGTAAATGACAGCTACATCCAGGGTGCATGGCACTGCCCTGCTTTTACCACAATAGTCACCCAGACCCTGCTTGGTTGTCCCACCACCTCTCTCTCCCTCCAGCCTGCACAGGGCCTTGAGAATAAGAAAATGCTGGGTGTGCCTCTCAGGACCTTTGTGGTGGCTTCCGGGTATCTTTGGAGGATGTCAGAGGTCCTCCAGAGTCTAGTGAGCTCCTCACCTACACCACTCTGTCCTGCACATCCAGACCCGGCAGGAACAACGCAGGCACCCCTCCCCAGCTCCCACTCAAAGTGCCCACTCTCTCTATACCCGGATGTTCTCTTCTGTGGGGGCTCTTAACTACCCCCACTCACCCCACACTCTGCGGCCTTGGGTGGGTGCCCGCTCATCCCCGCCCACCCCATGCCACATCCAGGTGGGCACATCTGGGCACTTCCCACCTGCTTCTCAGGAGAGCATGTTGCAAACAGCTGTTCTGGTCAGGGCCCCGAACAGTCCCCCGTACAGTGCCTGGCACACTGCAGGTGCCCAGTGACATTCATCAGCTGACCGCGATTGCCAAACACTGGTCGGGGAAGAACCCTGGCATCTTTTTCTGTTCACTCTCCCTTCACATTTTAGCTTTCTTTGCAGCTATAAAATACTTCTTTATATAGGTCACTCAAAGGAATTATGTACATGCTTATGATAAACCAAAACAAGACACTACAAAGCTTTGTATACAGACTGAAATCCCCCCTCCTGTCCCTGGAAGTAAGGGTGTTAACAGCTGTAGGAATCCTTCAGACTACTCCTAGGCAGCACAAGCATGTTTGTGGGCTTGTTTGTTTAGCCAGAACGACCTTTCACCACATACGGCCTGGCAGCCTGCATTCTTGGTGACCTGCAGGAGCCCTCTCCGCACACTGAACCTACTTGTTCCTTTAGCGCCTGCCAGTTTTCCTTCCTGGGATGGACCAGAGGCCCAAGCGCCCTGCCCCCTGAGAGGGACATTCAGTTTGTGTCCAGGTTTTAGCTTTTACCGAAGGTGCTTCAGTGACCATCCTTGTAGCTGTGGCTTTGCACACTCAGGATTTCCAAAGAGGACTTGCTGGCCCTTCTGTGGCATGGGGCCCCCAGCTTGGACCACTGGACACAATTTTAGGGGGCAGGGAGGTCGCATTAGGACCAGGGCTGTGGCATACAACAGAAAGGGTCCCAGCATGGAGGAGCCTGGCCACAGTGGGCTGGCATTCTCCAACAGCTCCCTCCCCCCACCCCTTCAGGCCCCAGGGTTAGTGGCAATAATGGGGTCCCGTTGCTAGTTGCTGAGCTAGAACCAATCACAGTACGTTGCATGTGCCCACTCTTTATACGTAGCCTTTTATTAAACTTTCCCCATGCTGTCTGCTGTGTGCTCGGTTGTTTCCCACTGGTTGATTCAGAGTCTCCTCTGTCAGAATCACTTGAGAAGCCGACAAAGACTTTCTCTTCAAACACCTCAAAATTTGGCTGTAATTTCTGGGGCAGAAACAGGACCATACGCAAGTGACTCAGGCATGGCTGGTCCCTCAGCCCTGTTTCCCTGCCAAGCAGCTCCCAGTCAGGTGGTCCCAGTGCCCTGTCGCCCAGGGTTGTGAGCCCTAAAAGGGGTTTATTCGCATGTCCTCAGCTGCACCCAGCCCTCCTCAGGGTCCCCAGCAGAGCCAGGAAATGAGCTAACCAATCCCTTCCTCTGCCACTCCCTTCTCCCCGAGCCTCCACAGTTTTGGTCAACCTTTACCAGCCCTGCAACTATGTGACGTGACAAAGCCTCCCCAGTGACTGAGAGTGGGGCACTTGCTTCCAACCTCCCTAATCTTGTGTCCTCGGCACCTGCTGGCCTCCCCCTTCTCCTGGCCCTGCTTTGGGCCCCTCGAGTGGTGGGGGGAGGCTGAACACCCATTCAATTCTCACTTCAGCTGAGGGAGGAGATGTGAGCCACCTCCAAATGAGCCTCACTCTTCAGAGAGACCCAGAGCATCTTAAGTAGGGAGACCTAAGTTTACCTAAGATCTAGGATTTAGGTAACTGGAACCCAGAGATGGACAGAAGGTCACTTACATTTATACATTCACGTGGATGAAAATTAGCATACCTGGGAAAGGACTAGGTTCACAAAAAGTTCAGAGCCTGCAGGGGGGACATGGTGACCAAGGAGGCCCAGAGCAGGGACCGAGAGAAGGCATGCGGGGGAGGGGGGCAGCTTTCAGAAGAAGCAGCATGCAGCTCAGGAAGGACCCTCCTAAGAGAGGAGGGGCTCCTGAAGACTGGGGTGGGGGGGCTTGGGGACACTGTTGCCCAAAAAGCCAGGACTTCGGGTGCTGCCCTGAGATGAGACCCTCTCCCAGCAGCTCCTGGGCTCCTCTGCCATCTGCTGTGGGCTCTCAATGTCACCTCCCATATGTCGGGCCTTCCCCTGAGGGAAGTTGATCGGCAGACGGGAAATGTGGCTGTCACACTGCCTCTTGCCTCTTTCCAGCCAGCCCAGATCCTTCCCAGCCTCCACCCCCACATCCAGACGCCTCCCCAGCATTCAGGACCATCAGCCAGCCACCTGTCTGAGCCTGCACCCCAGCCTGCCGTCTACAGGCCCTTTGCTCTGCTTGCTCAGGGACACGTGGTGGGTGGTCTGGGAAGTCAGGCAGCCCCAGGACTCCCTTGTGCCCCACAGGTGGGTGGCACACCCTGGCCTGAGGGTGCTCTGGGCCTCCGTCCAGTGGAAGCCACAGCCTAGACCATCTCACAGGCCATGTTTTCAAGAACAAGCTCATCTTGTCTCTGAGAAGGCTGGAAAAGACAGCCAGGATACCCCCCTGGGACTTTCTAGCTGTAGGGCCCTCGTCAATAATTGATTCTGCAGAAGGCAGGTGGAGTTACAGCTGAGGGGGGCCTGGGAGGGAAGGCCCCCACACTCACTCATTCGGAAACCTTGGCCAAGGAAGTCCCACAGAGATCACTGCTCCCCACTCTGGGCCTGGGGCTGGTGGCCTGGAGGAGGTGCCCAGCCAGGCACTGTCCAGCACAGCACAAGCAAACAGACTAAAGAACAGATCTATTGATCGCCCTAGTTTTCTGGTCTTGCCTACAGCTCCCAGGGGCTGACAGATGATGGATGACAGATGACAGATGGGGGTCACGTGGCCACATCCTGCTTGAAGGGAGCCCTCCTCTGGCCTCTGGCTCCCCAGAGCAAGTGGGGATGAAAGTATATTCAGGACAGGGAAGGAGCAAGAAAAGGCCCAGATTTTCAAGTTGGTCTTAGGTAGGTGTTGAGGGAGAAAGCCCTGCTGTCTTTAAAACACCACGTCTGACAATCCCACCCGATGGCACAGTGGTCCCAGATACCAGTTTGGGACCTGGGCAGGCTGGGTTCAAGTCTGTGACCCCCACTTATTGCTGTGTGACTAAGGGGTCACTGTGCCTCTCTGAGCCATTTTCTCTGTGGCTGTGAGGTGAGAAGCAATCACATCTATGGAGTCCCTAGCCCCCGGCTGGGCAGCTGGCAAGGGCTGGGTGGCTGGAAGCCCCAAAGACTGTACAACTCTCATGGGCAGAGCCATTGTACCCACACAGTGTCTTTGTGTTAATTAGAAAAAGGTACCCGTGAACTTCCTTAAAGAGTTAACCATAGAATCGCCATGTGATCCAGAAATCCCCTTCCTAGGAATTGAAAACAAGGATTCAAATAAGTACATGTGCACACATGTTCAGAGCAGCATTATTTGTACTAGCCAAATGTCCACCAACAGATGAATAGGTAAACAGAATGTGGTATATCCAAGGGCACATGGATGGCTCATTTGGTTAAGCATCCGATTCTTGGTTTCATCTCAGGTCATGATCTCACGGTTCGTGAGTTTGAGCCCTGCATCAGGCTCTGGGCTGACAATGTGGAGCATGCTTGGGATTCTCTCTCTTTCCCGTTTTCTCTGTCTCTCCTGCATGCACTCTCTCTCTCTCTCAAAATAAAATAAAAATAAACTTAAAAAAAAAGAATGTGGTATATCCATACAATGGAATATTTACAGCCTTAAAAAGGAGTGAACCACTAATACAAGGTACAACATGGTTGAACCTTAAAAAACACCGTGCTGAATGAGGGCCACCTGGGTGACTTAGTTGGTTAGACATCCGACTTCAGCTCAGGTCATGATCTCAAGGCTCTGAGTTCATGGTTCACATAGGGCCTCTGCTGTCAGCGTGGAGCCTGCATTGGATCCTCTGTCTCCCTCTCTCTGCCCTTCCCCCACTCACCACTCTCATGTGTACTCTGTCTCTCTCTCTTGCT
Organism: Suricata suricatta; assembly: GCF_006229205.1. Classification (NCBI taxonomy): domain Eukaryota; kingdom Metazoa; phylum Chordata; class Mammalia; order Carnivora; family Herpestidae; genus Suricata; species Suricata suricatta. The sequence goes on from NC_043713.1 coordinate 70,866,301, forward strand.
CTCAAAAATAAACATTAGGGATGCCTGGGTGGCTTACTCAGTTAAGTATTGAACTTTGGCTCAGGACTTCAGTTCAGATCATGCTCTCATAGTTCATGAGTCCGAGCCCCACATCAAGCTCTGTACTGACAGCTCAGACAGAACCTGAAGCCTATGTCAGATTCTGTGTCTCCCTCTCTCTCTACTGTCCCCTGCTTGCTCTCTCTCTCTCTCTCTCTCTCTCTCAAAAACAAACATTAAAATAAATAAACATTTAAAAAAACCCCACTATGCTAAATGAAAGAAGCCAAACACAAAAGGTCACACATTATATGAAGCCAGTCATATGAAATGTCCAGACAGAAAGGGGATTAGTGGTTGTCAGGGGCTAGAGAGAGGGAGAGACAGGGAGCCACTGCTTAACAGATGTGGAGTTTCCTTGTGGGTGATGAAAATATTTTTGAACTGGATACAAGCTGTATGGCTGCACAACACTGTGAATACACAAAATCTCTCTGAATTGTTTACTTTAAAATGGTGAATTTTGTTATGTGATTTCACCTCAATTTAAAAATAGCACTTCTTGCTCAAAGTGCTTGATATCCATATGTTAGAAAACTACTCTTATACAGTGATTTTGTGAGAAAAGACACCTTTTTACACTTGCTGTCACCACCGATGTTCGTATCTCTCAGGTCTAAGCTGGGAATCCTGCCCCCTTTCATGTGTGCCCTTGTGCAGTGCACATTCTGTCCAACCACAGCTGGCAGACCTGGTGTCTGGAAGTCCCCCAGGACCGGGGTGACCATTCCATTTTACAAAGAACAAATAGAAGTTTGAAGGATGTCAGTCTCTTCCTGGTTTCATACTAGTGGGGCCCTTTGACTTTAGAATGATGCAAAGAATGTAGGCTCCCAAGCTGGATGGTCCCAAGCCTGCCCACAGCTGAAGAGATGTGTGACCTGGAAACATGTCTTCATCTGTGGAGTGGGGGTAAATCTCTGGTCTGGTGGGAGCATTACAGGACATGCTAGAAAAATGCTCCTCCTTACCCCTCAGTGAGCAGGACCAGGGGCTGCTTCTACCCAAGGGCTGGCTTAACTTATTCTCAGTGATGTTTGTTTTTAATATAACAGCCTTATTGAGATACACTTTATCTATCACACAATTCACCCATTTCAAGTATATAATTGAATAGTTTTGGGGGCACCTGGGTGGCTCAGTTGGTTAAGCGTCCAGCTTCGGCTCAGGTCACGATCTCACAGTTCGTGGGTTTGAGTCCTGCGTTGGGCTCTGTGCTGACAGCTAGCTCAGAGCCTGGAGCCTGCTTCGGATTTTGTATCTGACCCTCCTCTGCTCGCTCTGTCTCTCAAAAATAAATTAAAAAAAAAAAGTTAAAAAAACCCCACTCTCTCACTTCCCTATGCCTGGACAACCACCAACCTACTTTCTATTTCTTTTTTTTTTAAGTTTATTTATTTTGAGGGGAGAGAGAGAGCAGCAGCAGCATGAGCAGGGAAGAGGCAGAAAGAGAGGGAGAAAGAGAATCCTAAGCAGGCTCCTCGCTGTCAGCACATGGAGTCTGATGGGCTTGATCCCACAAACTGCAAGATCATGACCTGAGCTGAAATCAAGAGTCGGGCACTTCACCAACTGAGCCACCCAGGCACCTCCCTGCTTTCTATTTCTATAGATTTGTCCATATGGACATTTAGTATAAATGGAATCATACAGTATGTGACCTTTTAGGATAGGTTTCTTTCACTTAGCCAAAGGTTTTCAAGGTTTACTCATGTTGTAGTATCAGTACTGCATTCCTTTTTAAGGCTGAAAAATATTCCACTGTATGGATATACCACATTCTGAGTAACACATTATTCATCTATTGATGGATGTTGGGTTGTTTCCAGAGCCAGTTTTGACACATTGGAAGTTCTGCATTCTTTCCAGAAGAGGGGGCTGTTGGGTCCCAGGCTCTGCTTCCAGCAAAGGGGAAGAGGGAAAAGGCAGCCAGCCAGCCTTGGGGAGAGTTTCGCCAGCATCTCCCTCTGGGCTGAGGGATGGCTAAGGGGGTGTGTGCGTGCGTGCGTGCGTGCGTGCGTGCGTGCGTGTGTGTGTGTGTGTGTGTGTGTGATTTTTTTTTAACACGATGTGTTGTGTGTGTTTGATTTTTAAATAAACTACAGAGCCACATAATCACCATCTATCGGGAATAACGGACATGTCTGTTATCCAATTGTGGGGATGGTTTCACAGATGTCAAAACTCACTTTCATAGATGTCAAAGCGCACACTTCAAATATACACAGCTTATTGCACACCCATTATACCTCAATATAGCTGTAAAAAATAAAAATAAAAAACAAAAAAATAACATTTTTTTTTCATTACAAAAGATAGACATTTTCATTAGGAAAGATTTAGAAAAGTGTAACGATGAAGAAAATAAATGTCACTTGCTACTCGGGGCTTGCAGAGCCCCTGGAGAAGTCCCCTCCCCCCAATGAACCCCTTGGAACGCTCCATGGGCTGGCATCGACTTCCAGCTGGTGCAGCCAGGCTCTGGGGCCCACCTTGGCTCCACTGGCCTCTCAGTGCCAGACCCAGGTCCTTCCACCTGAGAACTTGGCAGTCATCACAGGGACCCTGCCTGCCTCACTCGATCTGGACCTCTCAGGGCTCTTGGATCCCTGTCACTTCTCTAGCCAATGCCTCTCAGTCTCTCTGCCCCTACTTCCCTCCTACTCCTGCCCCTAACCATTCCTCATCTAGTTTCCCTGGGGGACTGCGGAGTCTCCAGCCCTATGGCCATAAACACCAGCTATTCACAACTAGCCCTCCCATTTCTATCTCTGCTCTTGACGGCTCCTTGGTACCCCAGACTCATACTCTCTCCACTTGACCCCCCTCTATAGATGAGCTGTAGGAACCGGAAGCCTCCCATGGGCACCCCAGTTGCCCCATCATATTCCTCCATCCTGCTTCCATATCCAATCCATCTACAAGTCCAGAGCAAACCTGGAACCTGATCCCCTCTCTAGGGCCTTCATTCCCCCCAGCCTGGGTCTGAGTCACCAGCGTTCCTCACCTAGACCAGTGGCACAGCCCCTGGCCACTTACCCTGCTCCCACCTCTTACCTCTGAGCCGTCCACAAAGCAAATTTGAGCAAGTTGCTCTACTGTTAATGACAGATACTGTGGCTTCTTGATTTTAAATTAAATAAAACTAAATCAAACTTGGGGCACCTGGGTGGCTCAGTTGGTTATGCATCCAACTCTTGATATCGGCTTAGGTAATGATATTGAGGTTGTAAGATTGAGCTCTGCGTCAACTTCATGCTGACCATGAAGCCTACTTGGGATTCTCTTCCTCTCTCTATCTCTCCTTCTCCCTTTGCCCCTCCCCCCCTCAAAATAATAAATAAACATTTAAAAAGTTAAATCAACTAAATTTTATTTATTCATTTATGAAAGATTTTATTTTTAAGTTCTCTCTACACCCAATGTGGGGCTTGAACCCACAACCCGGAGATCAAGAGATGCATGATCCATGGACTGAGTCAGTCAGGCACCCTGAAACTAAATTTTAATTTTTTAATGTTATTCATTTTTGAGAGAGAGGGGAGAGAGAGAGAGAGAGAGAGAGAGAGAGAGAGCGAGCGCGCGCACGAGCAGGGGAGGGGCATAGAGAGAGGGAGATGCAGAATCCAAAGCAGGCTCCAGGCTCTGAGCTGTTGGCACAAACAGTGAGATCATGATCTGAGCCAAAGTCAGATGTTTAACCAACTGAGCCACCCAAGTGCCCTAGCCTCCAAAATAAATTTTAAATCAAACTAGATTTTTCCAGTTCTTCAGCTATAGCAGTCACATTTTGAATGCCTGGGAGTCGTGTGGGGAAGCTAGTAGCTGCTGCCTTGTTCATTATAGAGTGTAGAACATGTCCATTGTGGTGGAAAATTCCATCAGCCAGTATAGGCTCAG
>NC_043713.1:70870360-70871532 GCF_006229205.1 Suricata suricatta
CTGAGCCTATACTGGCTGATGGAATTTTCCACCACAATGGACATGTTCTACACTCTATAATGAACAAGGCAGCAGCTACTAGCTTCCCCACACGACTCCCAGGCATTCAAAATGTGACTGCTATAGCTGAAGAACTGGAAAAATCTAGTTTGATTTAAAATTTATTTTGGGGGCTAGGGTACTTGGATGGCTCAGTTGGTTAAACATCTGACTTTGGCTCAGATCATGATCTCACTGTTTGTGCCAACAGCTCAGAGCCTGGAGCCTGCTTTGGATTCTGCATCTCCCTCTCTCTATGCCCCTCCCCTGCTCGTGCTCTCCCTCTCTCTCTCTCTCTCTCTCTCTCTCTCTCTCTCTCTCCTCTCTCTCAAAAATGAATAACATTAAAAAATTAAAATTTAGTTTCAGGGTGCCTGACTGACTCAGTCCATGGATCATGCATCTCTTGATCTCCGGGTTGTGGGTTCAAGCCCCACATTGGGTGTAGAGAGAACTTAAAAATAAAATCTTTCATAAATAAATAAATAAAATTTAGTTGATTTAACTTTTTAAATGTTTATTTATTATTTTGAGGGGGGGGAGGGGCAAAGGGAGAAGGAGAGATAGAGAGAGGAAGAGAATCCCAAGTAGGCTTCATGGTCAGCATGAAGCTGATGCAGAGCTCAATCTTACAACCTCAATATCATTACCTGAGCCGATATCAAGAGTTGGATGCATAACCAACTGAGCCACCCAGGTGCCCCAAGTTTGATTTAGTTTTATTTAATTTAAAATCAAGAAGCCACAGTATCTGTCATTAACAGTAGAGCAACTTGCTCAAATTTGTTTTGTGGACGGGTCAGAGGTAAGAGGTGGGAGCAGGGTAAGTGGCCAGGGGCTGTGCCACTGGTCCAGGTGAGGAACGCTGGTGACTCAGACCCAGGCTGGGGGGAATCAAGGCCCTAGAGAGGGGATCAGGTTCCAGGTTTGCTCTGGACTTGTAGATGGATTGGATATGGAAGCAGGATGGAGGAATATGATGGGGCAACTGGGGTGCCCATGGGAGGCTTCCGGTGCCTACAGCTCATCTATAGAGGGGGGGTTAAGTGGAGAGAGTATGAGTCTGGGGTACCAAGGAGCCGTCAAGAGCAGAGATAGAAATGGGAGGGCTAGTTGTGAATAGCTGGTGTTTA
>NC_043713.1:70871632-70873540 GCF_006229205.1 Suricata suricatta
CGCCTCCCGGGCGCTGCGCTCTACCCGACCAGCTCTCGCCGCACTCCAGCCCGGCCCGCACTCGGCGCCGCAGGAAGGGGAGGGCCGGGGGGCGGTGGCCGTGGCGCGGCTGACGGAGCTGGGAGGGCCTCTTAAAGGGGCCGCGCCGAGGGCTCCCGGTAGAGGGGACTGCGGGGAGGGGGGGGCCACTAGGGGGAAGGGCTGCCGAGAGACCTCGCCCCCACCCAGCCCCCGCAGTCACTCAGTCTCCGCGCTTGGGGAAACTCGGTCCCCGGCAATGGCGAACCCGGCTGTCCCACGCAGAGGCCCTGGCGAGTTCTGCATTCCTGGAACAGCAACACCTGGATCCTCCATTCCCCACAGCCCGGTAGCCACTCTCCAGCTTCGGGGCCGAGCGCTCTAGGGGCCACCCTCCGGGCCCCTATTCGCACAGGAGCCTGGAGTGGCCTGTCACCTAGGGAAGCACGGTGGGCTACGCTGGGCCGCCAATACCAACAGCGCTTATGTGCCAACGGCCCCCAGCACTGTGGACTTGGGGTGGGTGATGCATCAGCAGCCACAGGGCATTGTCACAGAGAAGATCAACAGGAATTTCTTCCCCGGGTTACTCAACACCCACATGGCCTTCCCTGTGGTCCTGAACTGTATGTTTGTCCACTGGCCTCTCCTGAGCTTCAGAGGCTAGAGTAGTTTTTCCCAGAGCTTATGTGTTTAGTCTCCCTTTAGGGGTCGCCTTAGGACTGTATGGAAGACAGGACAGTCTAGAGCTGGCAATGAAACAAAATCATCTCAGGTACCACAGGGAAGTCCAGAGATCTTAGGCACACAGCAGAGAGCACACTGTGGCAGTCTGATGGGCACCATATGAAAATACCCAGCCTTCTGGGTGAGGGAAGAAGAAATAGGATTTGTCAACCAAAGAACAGGGCGGGGGGCCTGATCACCACTGCCTCTGTTCATCACCTTTCTTTGGTCTTGAAGTGAAAACAAGGATAACTGTCTCTGAGGGCTGTTGTCCCTGCATGAATGTAAGGTGTTATCTTGCCCCGACCCCGGATCCAGTGCCACCCAGAAGAGATGCCCCAGCATCTAATCTGGAAGGAAGAGAGCTAAGAGCTATTAGCCAGTCCAGCCTGGCTGGGGTTCAGGTCTTCCCCACTCCAGGTTTTGTGACTTAGGCAGTTCCTTCGCTTTTCCGAGCCTCAGTTTTGCCCTCATACATAAAATGTGAGCACCGTGTGTAAAGCACCCAGTTCGGGCAAACATGAAACCCACTCTGATAAATGGTATATGGGGCTCCTTCCATGACTGCTTATTAAGGTTGGTGCTCTGGGAGATGGCCTCAGAGGATTACTGGGAAAACTCTTGGGTTTTGGGGTCCATGCGCTTCTAGGCACAGCTCACTGCTGCCCTCTACAGGCCTCCACCCTCCTGCTCTCTCTCCCCTTTCCAACACTCTGTCCCCCGCCCTCTTACCCAGTTTCTTTACTTTGCAGAACCCCCTCAAGGCAGGCAAGTCCACCTGTAAAGCCTGTTTTGCAGGCAGAGAAACAGAATGAGTCGATGTCCTGACATTGGGGCTGGACAGGGGAGGCTGGAATCCTAGTAGTACTCATATCCTCAGTGACCTCTTCTTTGAAATAGGGATAAGTCCTGACCTCACAGGGTATGGCACATAGCAGCTCATGATCAATATTAGCTGCCTTCCTCAGATGGCCTGTTCAGGTCACCAAGTGAGTTGGGTCAGGCAGGCTTTCAGAACCCCATTCTCTGGTTGTCTCCAGAAAGAATTCCAAAAGCACGTACTGCTTTTTTCCCTTGCTGATGGAGCCCCTCCATTTCCAGGGCAAGGAATTGTGGGCTCATCAGGGACAATATCATGAACCACCTGGGAAAGAGAAGGATACT
>NC_043713.1:70873640-70878209 GCF_006229205.1 Suricata suricatta
CACGGCCAGCCCGGGGCGGCGGACACCGAGAAGCCCTTCTACGTTAACGTCGAGTTTCACCACGAGCGCGGCCTGGTGAAGGTCAATGACAAAGAAGTGTCGGACCGGATCAGCTCCCTGGGCAGCCAAGCGATGCAGATGGAGCGTAAGAAGTCCCAGCACGGCAGCACCGGGCCGAACCTGGGGGACGCGCCCAGGTCCTCTTACCGGGGCCGTACCTCGGAGAGCAGCTGCGGCCTCGACGGCGACTACGAGGACGCAGAGCTGAACCCCCGCTTCCTGAAGGACAACCTGATCAACGCCAACGGCGGCAGCAGACCCCCTTGGCCGCCCCTGGAGTACCAGCCCTACCAGAGCATCTACGTTGGGGGCATGATGATGGAAGGGGAGGGCAAGGGCCCACTCCTGCGTAGCCAGAGCACCTCGGAGCAGGAAAAGCGCCTTACCTGGCCCCGCAGGTCCTATTCCCCTCGGAGCTTTGAGGACAGCGGAGGGGGCTACACGCCAGATTGCAGCTCTAATGAGAACCTCACCTCCAGTGAGGAGGACTTCTCCTCGGGCCAGTCCAGCCGCGTGTCCCCCAGCCCCACCACCTACCGCATGTTTCGAGACAAGAGCCGGTCACCCTCACAGAACTCACAGCAGTCCTTTGACAGCAGCAGCCCTCCGACTCCGCAGTGCCAGAAGCGACACCGGCAGGGCCAGGTCATCGTCTCAGAGGCCACCATCGTGGGCGTTCGCAAGACAGGACAGATCTGGCCCAGCGATGGGGACAGCTTGTCTAGCAGGCTGCCTCAGGATGGCACCTTCCATGGAGACGCAGGTGGGTACCTCCACCACCTTGAGTGGGCACACCTGCACCCTGGCCGGAAACTATTGAAAAGGAGTCGTTGGCCAGGGGAGAAATAGGTAGATACTTTTTTGGACTGATTTTCACGTGCTGTTGTGGACAGGAAGGATTCAGTTGCTCCTGCTTCTGAACAAACGCCATCCCCCCACTTTCTCCTGAATGCAGCTTCCCACTGTTTGGACTGCAGTTGGGTTGGGAGGGGCAGTGTGTGGGGATGGTAGGTGGCTGTTCCTTTGGTTCTAGAGTGGTGGGCTTCTTGTGAGAGTACTCTTTGGGTTGGGACCACGGTGCCCCGGGCAGTGAACTCCTTGCCCTTTGATCATGCTACTCTAGCAGTAGGCATGGTATCAAGATGGAGCCATCTTTGCTGTCTGGATCAGGTGTTTTCAGTAGAGATTGATCTGTGTCTTGGGACTTCCTCGCCTGTTCCTGACCTGGAAGAGTTAACAGACACGTCTGGGGAACCCAAGATCTGCTAGCTGCTCCGACGCCATAGGAAGCGTCAGGTTTGCTTGCTAACCATCATCCCGAATGCAAGTCAGAGCAGGTGAAAATGGGAATTAGGAGGAAGTGAGGTGACAGGCAGTTCTGACTCAGTGGGCCACTGGAAATCGACGGGGGTGTAGATTTTTATCCAGGGCTAAAGCACAGCCACACCTCTTGTGATTTGCCCAGCTTTGATGGCACACATCACCCATCATTACTCACCCATAGGCTTCTCTATGCATCTTACCCTAGCTCCATTTTCTGATCCTTCAGTGCACTCTTGCTTCCTTGTCTTCCCAAGGATGAGTGGGTACTGGTGCTCATTTTGACCTCCTAATCCATGGTCTGACTCTTGGCCCTCAGATCAAACCTATAGAATTGTGTATATAACTTTGGGGGTGATGGGACTGGGTTTTAAGATCCAGGCACAATTTGTAAGATTGAAGTAAGAAGAGGGTGGGTGGGTGTGGGGTTTGGGTGGGCTTGGTGTGTGCGCTGTGGGAAATCTCTTGGAGTCCCCTGTCCCTGTTGAGCTGATCCGGTTTTCCGCTCCATTGATTTTTCTTTTTCTGCTGACGGAGTTGTGTGTGTTTCGATTCTGAGAATCCTCTTGAAACAAGTAAAGCTATTTTTGGCTCTGTCAAGAGGCCTTTTTGTGATCAGTGCTCTGTCCTGTTTGCTTTAGATACATCCAGTTGCTGATCTTCCATTTGCAGCTGGGGGTGGCTGTGGCCAGCTGCTCAGACCTGCAGCCTGACCCAGCTGTGTCCCCTGGGGGTAGAAGGTTGTAGTATTTAGAAGCCTGCTTTGCAGGCCGAGTGGCTCCTCTGGGGTCTGGAGGATTGCCCTGTGGTCACCAGGCACCAGCCTTGTGTGGCCAGCTGTCGACAGAACGAGCCAGCTTGAACTGGCCCTGAGCACCGGGATGTGGGAGAACATGCTCAGTAAAGAAAATGAGAGGTTTTCATGGAGACTTGCAATCTGAAATGGTATTCTCTTGCTGATGGTGACTTCTGAGTTTCAAGAAAGTGGGGACTGATCAGACCAAATGTGTTTTCAGTAGGTCACCCTTTGGGCACTCTTCCCCTTCTCTTCGACTCTGGTCTCTCCTACACCTGCTGCCAATGCGAGACCCTGGCTCTGTGTGTAACCCACGGTAGGCTCTCAGTAAATGGCTGAGGGGTGAATTGTACAATTCGGACCCCACTCTTAGGACTTTCTAGATCTTTCTCTGAAAGTCCTCAAGGCCCCATGTTCTCTCTCCTGTTAGGTTTTAAAACTGGTGGGTTTAGCTCTGGCAGTCTTCAGCTCTGTGCTCAGCACTCGTCTGAGGGTAGTGGCTGGAGGGGAAGGAGGGAACCTGTGCTGGCAAAGCCATCTGTCTCTTTCCGGGCTGTTTACTGATGTTCTTTAGACAGCCATGGGGCCTGCTGGCCAGGGCTGCGCCCTGCAGAGGGACAAAGAGGAACATCACAGTGTGGGAGGAAGTGATAGCACCCTAATTCTTCACAGCAGCAGACATGGAGACCTGGATCTAATAGCCTCAGCATCCCTTTGGATGTGTATGCTCTCATATTTTTTAGTTGAGGGCCCCTGGTGTCGAGGGAAGAAGCTGAAATGACCACCTGCCACTTTGTGCCAGGCATAGGGACAGTGTGCCTCATGCAGGGCCCCTTGCAAGCTCTTACCTTACCGTGTGATGAGTCTGCCCAACCATAGCTAAGGATGAAACCAGGAAGTGGCAGAGCTGGGATTCCAGGGGTTCCGGGTCCCTCTGGGAATGCAAATGCATTCCTTCCGGAATGTGGCCACCTTAGGGTGTTCTTTGCATCACCCTACACGGCACCTGAAAATTATGACTGGATTGGTCCACGGGTGCTTCCCCTACACACTCGGGGAAGCCATGAGCCCTGCTGTGTGCAACCAAACCAAATTCTACCGTGCAGGCTACCTACAAGGAGAGAGTGTAGTCCTTGCCATCTGGGAGCTTACTGGTTAATGGAAGACGGGAGCATACACACACACCGTTTATGTAGCCAGAGAGAGTGAGATCAGGGAAGCTTCCGGAGGCAGCAGCACTGGAGAGAGGCCTCACCTGTCAGCACATGTCTAGTGGCAAAGGGTGGGGAAAGATGGCTGCCCTGAGGAGCAGTGGGAGCAAAGGCTTGGGGGGCACCCATGTCAGCCCTCTGTGACTCTGGACTGTGGTTATTTATTTATTTATTTTCTTTACTATGATAAAATATGTATAACTGAATTTACCATCTTAACCCATTTTAGCCATTTCTTTTTTCATTTTAGCCATTTTTAAGTGTCAAGTTCAGTGGCATTAAGCACATTCATTCTGCCGTGTAACCATCAGCACCATCCGTCTCCGGAACTCTTTTCATCTTCCCCAATTGAAACTCTCTCCCTACTGAATGACAGTTCCCCATTTCCTCTCCTTGAGCTCCTGAAAACCACCACTGTGCTTTCTGTTTCTATGATTTGACTACCCTTAGTACCTCATATAAACAGAATCCTACTGCATCTGTCCCTCTGTGTCTGGCTTATTTCACTTAGCATAGTATCCCCAAGGTTCATCCACATGGTAGAACAGACCGTGTTGCATTTTGAAGGCAGGGATCCCTGGTGCATTTCCGGATCTCCCAGGGAGCTTGGCTCAGAGCCGTACATGTAGCACTTACTGGAAGATCCCTTCTTCCTTTTCACAGCTGTGGGATTAGGTTGGGGAGCTGAGAAGTTGGGGAGCATCTTACCTGCTGTACTTAACCTTTAACTCCATCCCTGTCCTTGAGCTTCCCTTTCCTGGAGCCTTGGTGAGCCCTCTACAGGAGACACCAGACCATCTAAGATCCTTTACTCTTTTAGGTCTGCGGAATTTTTTTTTTAAGATTTAAAAATTATTTTTAAGTAATTTCTATACCTAATGAGAGGCTCAAATTTATAACCCCAAGATCAAGAGTCACATGCTTTGCCGGCTGAGTCAGCCAGGCGCCCTGGAAGTCTGAGGAATTCTTGATCTGAACACTCGGCCCTGGTCTCCCTTTCCAAATATCATTCATGAGAACAGACCCCATGTCTTGTGTTTTTTATGGGCTTTCATGAAAGTTGCTGCCCGATGTTTTTACATCTCTGTTAAGCAGTTTAATTTTCTCGTTGGATTGTGGCAATGTGTTGTCACTGGAATGCTCATTGCTTTGTTTTTCCCTTGGGTGATTGAATGGATCAGC
>NC_043713.1:70878309-70921816 GCF_006229205.1 Suricata suricatta
ACCGGTTCGACTGAGTAACTCTGGGCCAGGAAAAGGTCATGCAGGCCTTGCATTGGCTTGATCATCATCTCTTTACATCAGAGCCTCTGGTCACCTTTGAACTGAGTACAGGCTCTTCTCGGAGAGCAGAGGCAGAGTGGACAGAACCAGTCAGGTAGAGCCTGAGACCATTGAGTCATCAACAGGTTGGAAGCAGAGTCTAGTTCAAATATTAAAGGTTTTCTGTTTCCGGAAGGATGACTTCCTTGTTTTGGGACAGAGTGAAATATCCTGGAATGTCTCACTAAATAATTCGCTAACGAAGGAGCTAGCTGGGAATGCTATTGATTTGCGTGGCTCTAGGGGAATGTGCCTCTTCTGTTCCTCCCTTTTGTCTCAGGCTTCAGTAGCTGTCTCCCCACCGTGGCCAGGAGTCCTGTGGCCCTGTGTATGTGACTGCTGCCTTTACTAGGATAAACGTCTAGGTGAGCCATAAGCTCAGCCCACGTGGGAGAACACCCCACTGCGCCTGAGGCCCCATCTGCAGCTCACTCCTGTGCTTTGAGGGGGTTCCTCTTTCACAGTGAATGGATGGGCATTTTCAGGTGCGCTCAGGTTGTCAAACAGTAGGCCTCAGTTTTGACCGTGGCTGCTTTTTAGGTCAAGGCTCAGGAGGTGTAGGGGTGGCTGGTTTATTTAATACGAATTTTATTGGGGTCCCGCCCCCTGACTAGAATAAAGTCATGTAGGATTTTGTTTTGAGGGGTTTTTTTTGTTTTGTTTGCTTTGAAAGCAATGTAGTAATTTAAATTAAAATGTTACTTAAGTGGGGAGCCCTGGGTGGCTCAGTTGGTTAAGTGTCTGACTCTTGATTTTGGCTCAGGTCATGATCTCGTACTTGGTGGGTTTGAGCCCCGTGTCAGGTTCTATGCCAACAGTGCAGAGCCTGCTTGGGATTCTCTCTGTCCCTCCCCTGCTTTCTCGCTCTCAAAAAATAAAACATTTAAGAAAAATGTTACTTGTGTAACATGTAGTAGCTTTATTTTTTTTTATTGTGGTATAACAGAGGTAACAAAATGCATCATTTTAACCTTTGTTAAGTTTACCATTCAGTGTCATTAAATACCTTCACAATGTGCAACCATCACCACCATCCACGTCCAGAACTTTTCCATCTTGTAAAACTGGAACTCTGTCCCTGTTCAGCACTAACTCTTCTCTCCAGCCCAGCGCCTGGCAACCACTACTCTGCTCTCTGTCCTGGTGAATTAATTACCTTATCCTAGGCCCCTCATATAAGTGGACTCCTATAATATCTATTCTTCTGTATCTGGTTTATTTCACTCAAGCAGGGTTTTGAATTTGCCGGGAGCAGTAGTCTCATCCTTAATTCCCATTTCTGGTCCTTAATAAGTATGTTCTCCTTAGGAAAACACCTGTTAGTGATGGTGATATTGCCTTGGCTTGCACACCCACGTTTGTCAAGTGGCCTGGCATAGTATTTTGCTAGGGCTTCTATAATAAAACAGCAGACTGTATGGTTTAAGTAACAGGAATTTTTATTTCTAGAGGCTGGTGGTCCAAGATCAAGGTGTTGGCAGGATTGGTTGCCTCAGAGGCCTCTGTCCTTGGCTTGGGTTGCAAATGCCCCCTATTGCTCTCCCCTCCCCCACTGCCTCTTCCCATGGTCTTCCCTCTGTGCCCTTGCACCCCTGGTGTCTCTCCGTGTGTCCAAAGTATCCTCTTTTTATAAGGACACAAGTCATGTTGAGTTAGGGACTACCCTAACCACCCCATTTTAACTTAATCACCTCTTTAAAGACACCCCATCTCCAAATGCAGTCATGTTTTGAAGTCCCGGGTATTAGGACTAAAGCATATGAGTTTGGGAGAGGAACACAGTCCAGCGCACAGCACTCTGTGAGTCCCTTATTGGGCAACAGAGGAAAGGCTGCCATGGCAGTGAGAGATGGAGCCTGTGCTGGCCTCACCAGCTGGGTTTCAGAAAGGATTTGAGTAATGTGTTGTACGGTGTTACAGGAGCCTCGGAGAGCCAAGAAAACAGAGCCTGGCACCAGGAGAGCTATGTCCTAAAGTTCCATGGCTGCCGTATCTGACTCCTCTCCTAAGATGTCAGTGGTTGGACCCCATTATCGCTAAGATTTTTTTGTCTTATTCAATTTTTTTCTTTAAAATTTTAGGTTATTATTATTTTTAAAAAATTTTTAATGTATTTTATTTTGCAAGACTGAGACAGAGAGTGAGCAGGGGAGGGGCACAGAGAGAAGGAGACACAGAATATGAAGCAGGCTTCAGGTTCTGAGCTGAGCTGTCAGCACAGAGCCCGACGTGGGGCTCGAACCCCCAGACTGTGAGATCATGACCTGAGCCGAAGTCAGACGCTTAGCCGACTGAGCCACCCAGGCGCCCCTAAAATTTTAGGTTATTAACATAGCTCTACCCATATCTTTTTTATTCTGCTTTCTACCTACCTTTCTGTTACCAAGGCAACCACCTCTCCCCATTCAGTCACTCAAAAGTATTTATTAAGCGTCTACTGTGTGCTGGGCATTGTCTCCATGGAAATTCTTGCCTTTATTCACAGACTTTTGGAAAGGCTAATCTCCAGGGGCCTTGTCTTTAAAAACTCACACTCACACACACACACACACACACACACACACACACACACAATTTTTTTTTCAGTTTTAAAAAAAGTAAAATAAAAACTAACACACTAAAACAAAACCTTTGTGATGTCCTGGCGCCTTCCCTAACTGTGTATCTTTCTTCCACGGTATGTTTGTAGCTATTTCCTGTTGCTCTTGTGTCTCTCTGACTTCCTTCTCCAGGGTAGTGAAATCCTTAAGACAAGGTCCTACCTCGGTGTCCTAGGACATGCCTCAGTCTAGGCTCTTAACTGTGTTTGATGAGATAGTGGTGTCCTGAGCCCTTGTGGATCTGTCTGTGTCTTGGGTTTTTTGGGTGTTTGTGGGTCAGAGACAGAAATGAGACCCTTTCTCTGAGGTCTCTTTTGCTCGGACTCTTCCCTGTTCCTAATCCTGCTTAACCCCATCAGATAAGCGGCATTGGAATTTTGGGGGCCCCAAAGATAACAAGTGCCCCAGGAAGGAAATTGTTAGCTTTGGAAATTATCTGGAGATTATTTTTCCTTCTTTGGTGAGGCTTGCTCTTCCCCTGCTCAATCTTGGAGAGCTTTTTGAATCCTCAGACTGGGGCCTGTTAATTAGCTGTCTTTGGTTCTAGTGCTTGCTACTGCGACCTTCCATACTGACTGGACAGGGATGGTGGCCGGCACCCAAGGGAGACATGACTGGTGGGTTCAAAGATGCGCCTGCCGAGGTCTGGTGCAGGAAGACTGTGATGCCTCACCTGTGTAGTAACTACACCTTTGGTGGAGGCTGTTTCATGTGCCCTTAAAACATTCTTGTGACGTGGCTGGAGTGAGAGTATGAACTTAATTATATGCTGTCAAGTGACTGGATCTGAGGGGGTGTGAGACAAACACACATGCCCGGGGTGGGGGGCTGGTGCTAGCTTATCTCCTCAGACTGCGGGGTGATGCCAATCACAGGAGAATGGGCACAGAGTGACCCCCTGCCCAGCAAGTGGAAGAGATGTTCAGCAAACACATTTCAGGCAGGAATGGTGCTGAGTGTTAGGTGATAGGCTTCCCAGCAGGTCATTTTCAGTCTGCTGGTGAGACAGCCACATAAAGGTAAGTGCCGTGATAGAAATCGTCTGGTCCCAGCCTTCAGGCAAGTCTGTGAATATATCAGCCACCCAAGAAATGTTCTTTTTCTCTTTTATTTTGCAAATCTCTCAGGAAATTTCCTCACTCTCCCTACGTCCTCCTGGGGCACTTTGCTAAGATTCATTCCTGTAGCAAGTCATGTGGCAAAGGGCCCAGAAGGACAAAAATGTTCGAGGACACTGCCCGTCTGTCTGCCTTTTCTACCCAGCGGTCAAGGGCTGACAGTGGGGGGGGTTGGTAGACGCTGACTATGCTCTGCTGTGAGCAGGTTCCAGGAGGTGCCGGGGGACAAGGCCTGGCTGGGAAGATGTGACAGAGATGCTGGCCACATGCACGAAGGTCAGTGCATGGCCCAGGGAGCACTAGGAAGGAGGTATCCCTGGCTGGCCAGGAGATGCAAGGGGACACTGTAAAGAGAGGGAGAGACCTACTGATCCAGCCATAGAAAATCTAGGGATAGAGCAGGCCGAGGGGATCCTCCACTCAAAGTACTTCTGTTGCCTTAAGAGGCTTTGAAGATTGACTTCATTTTAAAGGCTTGACATTCTTCTTTTGAAATATGCTGCTGGAGGGGTGCCTGGGTAGCTTGGTCAGTTAAGTGTCTGACTTGATTTCAGCTCAGGTCATGATCTCATGGTTCGTGGGTTCGTGCCCCGCATGAAGCTCTGTGGTGACTGTGCAGAGCCTGCATGGGATTCTGTGTATCCCTCTCTCTCTGCCCCTTCCCTGCTCACTCTCTTTCTCTCTCAAAATAAATTAATACACATTAAAAAATATATATGCTACTGGAGTCATTGGCATGCCAGTAGAGCAGGAAGAGATTTTCTCCATATCATTTATATACATATATCCTTGCAAGTGATGAGGTAGATATTCTAAAAGCGATCTAAAGGCAACATATGTCAACCTACTCTGGGGGAAAAATGCAGACATTAGAGGTAGATTCAGGATGTGATCCTACCCAGGGTGTTAATTCTGTGGGCAGGAGACCGTGACCCCTTCCTTGGGAGGCTTTGAGGGAACATGAGCACAGAGCAGGTGGTCCATGAGGGTCTGGCCCCCTGTCTGGTCTCATGGAGTCGCCCTCTCAGGCATCTAATGCAGGTTGATTGAATGCCATTTAGCAAGAGATTTTAAAGGAGAAATGCACAATTCAGTAGGTGCAGGCCATTTTACCCACTTGGCTCAGCAAGCGTGTCCAGTATGAGCTCCAGGGGTCTGCCATGGCTGTGGGCCCCCTCTTTTCTCTCTCATAGTGTGTCCTTGAGGGTTGAGTGGAGTTCTTACATCTTAAATGTACAGCATGTATCTTTTCTGCATCCTGACCCCAAATGAAGTTAGCTACTTCCTCTACTGTGATGTGCCATCAGCCCAGGGTACCTGGGGCTACACACCGGTGTTGCCAAGCCCTCCATGCTGGGGCCACATCCACCCCTTTGTTGTGTAGAGTGAGGTCCGCTTGCAGTGGTCATGATTGTGTGGCCCTGTGGTTTCTGGGGGCCTCAGAAGCTAAAGGCTGGAGGAAGAGAGGGACCTCTTGATTTTTCTCATAGAGCACCCCCTCCCCAGGTTTGTGGAGGAAAGGCTTAGAACCACTTTGTTCTCACTTTCAGTGATTGTGAGGCCTCAAGAGAGGAAATGAAAACCACAGACTTTCTTATTTTAATAGGAAATAAAGGAGGAAGACGGGAAGCTCTGAAAATTGCTAATGCTTTGGCATATGCAAGCTCTATCTGCAGATTGCCTAAGGCTGCTCAGACCAGAGGGTGTTACTTTGTGTACAGTTGGGGAGGATACTGGAGAGCGGTGGCAGGGTGCCTCTGAGGTGTGCAAGGCAGCCCCTGGAGCCTGTGGGCAGTAAGGTACCAGCCCCCATTGTGAGCTGCGGGGTGTGGGAAGAGTCTCCAGGGCAGTCCGGAGCCACACCTGACCCCCTCCCTGAGGGGCAGGGGCAGCTAGACCTGTGCATACCTGGGGCAGGCAGAGCTCTGTCTCTTTTTCTCCTCACTGTCTTTTAATGTTTATCTATTTCGTAAATGTTTATTTTTAAGAGGGAGAATGCAGGGGAGGGACAGAAAGAGAGGAGACACAGAATCCAAAGCAGGTTCTAGGCTCCGAGCTGTCAGCACAGAGCCCGATGCAGGGCTCAGACTCACGAACCATGAGATTGTGACCTGAGCTGAAGTCAGACGCTCAGTCAACTGAGCCACCCAGGTGCCCCTCATCACTGTCTTTTTGAGAACTGCAGAAAGTCTTGCTTGGAGACCTAGAGGCACGTGCGGTTCCATCCTGTCTGGTGCCTGTGATGGTGGGAGGCGGGCGATTCCCTGGTTTCCCTCCCTTCACCCTGTAAATGAGGAGCTACATTCCTGACTGGTGGTGGTGTTTTTGTACATGGCCGAGGTGGAATCCACACCACAGAATTCACTTTTTAAAGTGTACAATTCAGTGTTTTTTTACTATATTCACAGAGTTACACAACTATCGCCAGTGTCTAATTTGAGAAGAATTTTCCATCACCTCAAAAGAAAACTGCTCCGTTTTGCCACCATGATCCCCTCTCTCCCACAGCCCCTGGCACCCACCAGTCTACTTTCTGTCTCTGTAGATTTGCCTTTTCGGGACGTTTCCCCTGAATGGGATTGTATAACGTGGCCTTTTATGTCAGAATAAGGTTTCAGGGTTCCTCCATGTTGTAGCATTGCACAACACTTCATTCCTTTTGGCAGCTGAGTAATAATGCTCCTGCAGTGTTCTGGTACACGGGTGGTTGGGCGCTGGCCCACTCTGCTGCTTCCTGGGGACCCTGGTCAGGCCTGCGTGTGGAGGTTCTGGAAGGACTGATGGAGCCTCCTTTTCCTTGGGGAAGGGCCCTGAGGGGCAGGATGCTGGAGGCCAAGTGGTGGCTGGGAGTTTGTGGGGCTCACCACGAAAAGGAGCCAGGGTGGTTCAGCTTCATTCCAAATCCAGCCTGAGGCTCCAGCTCATGGGTCTGTCCATGAGGGACCTGCTTGTTCAGAGGCAGCCCTTCCCATCTGCGACCTCAAGGCGCTGGTCTTCCCCTAAGCGCTGCCCTCCCCCCCATTTTTATTGTGGTGAGATACATAGAACATAAAATGTATTGTTTGAACCATGATGTATCTAGTTTGTTGGCATTCAGCGCTTTCACAGTGTCATCCAGCCATCACCACCATCCATCTCCAGAACTTTTTCATCTTCCCAGACGGGAATTCTGTCCCCATTAAACAGCAGCTCCCCATTCCCCCTGCCCCCTGGCTGCTGGCATCCACCATTCTTTCTGCTCTAGGGACCTCATAAAAGGGGACTCATAATAGCACTTGTCTTTTTGTGTCTGGCTTGTTTCACTTAGCATGATGTTTCCAGAGCTGCTTCCTCAAGCCTTTTGGTGCCGGGCGTGGGTGGTGGCTGCACAGCAAGCCCGTGACAGGCTGAGCTCACTGAGGCCTCTGCCCAAGGGAGAAGAGTAGCCTGTGCTTTGGGTAGCATGCTGCATTTGCAGAGGTTTGCATTTTCTTGTGGTCGAGCAGCAGGGACCCCATGGTGGAGTTGTCTGAGGTTTTAGGTACAGGGCTCAAGGCCATCCACTTGTTAGGACTTCTTCCACAGTTGAATAGACAGGATGATCTTTGTCCCACAACTCTCTCTGCTGTCACAAGCGGCTGTAATGTGAGACTGGAGACGTATAGGCTGGACCAGGGATGCAGGTGCATATTTGTCCTCTCCAAATATGAAGGTCGCCACACCAGACTCAGAGCCATCCAATTGTCTGCAAGTCCCAGTGGCTTGACCTGTGAATTATCTTAAGTGGATACTCAACACAGCATGTCCATTCTCTGGGTGTGTGCACAAGCCGGCATGTGCCAAAACAGTATTTGTTTTTGCCCAAGTCTTAGACCTTAGATCAGAAAATGTAACTTTTGTGAGTGTCGACTCCGGAAAGCTTTCCACTTTCTCCTATAGGAACACGGGTGAACGTGTCCCTGAACGTGTCCAGGGTTGTATTTGGAGGTATGGGATTGTTACCTAAAATGTACAATGTACTTTACAGGCTTTTTCTTCCTTCCTTCTTTCCTCCTTCCCTCCCTCCTTCCTTCTTTCCAGTTGCTTTCTTAATTTAGAAAACACTGCCATTTTCAAACCCCCAAGAAGGCAGAAACACACAGGACACTGAGCCCTCTTCAGTGAGCCCTCTATTCAGTTACTTTCAAGAACACCAGGTCCTACTGGACCTGTCTCACTGATCCCTTTTCTTTTCCTCATTTTCAGTGTGTTTTTTTTATTATGGGAAAAAATTACACGTAACATAAAATGTATCATCTTAACCACTTTAAGAGTTCAGTAGTTCAGTAGTGTTAAAGTATTCTGCATTTTAAGAGGCCAAGGGAATGGGAAAACAGGACCCTTCAGGAGGGTTAGTCCCTCCCGCTGTCCTAGGAAATATGAAGGTGGTTCACATTCAGCCCTTAGCTAGAGTGTGAGGAGCCTGCAGACCAGGGGAGGAGCCGGGATGAGCTGGCACTTGACCGTGGTGTGGGGCAGGTCTCAGGGCTCTGTGGAGAGAGTGGTGCTGGAGAGTATGCGGGCAGCCTCATGTCTGCCCCGTGTCCTTGGGGAAGAGTATTGCTAGCCAGAGAGTAGAGTGGGCAAGAGCTCAGAAGCCGGAAAGTAGTCACTGTGCTGAGGAAATAGAACCTGTTTGGTTGGAGAATTGGTATAAAATATGGGCACAGAGGAGCTGAGGGTGGATCAGAGAGGGTTGGGGTCGTGTTCTGCAGGACCTAGAAGCCAGGCTGAGGATGTTTTGCCTTCTTGGAGGGTGATGGGGCAGGTTGAAGGTTGTTGAGCAGGGGAGAGGATGCCTTTGGAGCTTAACCTCAGGAAAGGCGTTTGCCAGGAGCATGCAAAATGGTCTGGTGGGAGGTGGGGCCCCTGGAGTTGCGTCAGGTGTGAGTGGGGCTGGGGGGAGAATGGGGACGACAAGAGCAGGCAGACAGTGAGAGGGGGTGACAGAAGAGAAGGGATGTGAAACTGGGGGAGCCTGAGGGCTGGGAGGGGTGTGCTGGAGGCCTCAGTGTGGGGAGCGGGAGTGGGGATGGGGAGGAGCAAGGGCCAGGCGAGGAAAGATGAGGAAGGCTAGAAGCAGGGCAGGTATGTAGGGAGAAGAGGGTTAGAGCAGGCCTAGGGTTTGCAATTTGGGGGGCCTCATGAGAGAGAGGAGTCTGGGCCAAGAGGGGAGTTTATGTGTAGAAAGGCACAGGGGTCAGGGTTTGGGGATCAGGGTTTCTACTCCAGATATCTAACTTATGCTCCTGCTTGGTCCCAGAGTCCAAGTGGGAACTCCAAGGAGATAATCAAGGCATGGATGGGGAGGTTAGTGGCCCCAGCAGAGGACTGACAAAGTTACTTTTGAACAGTGTCCAGGAGCAACGTGGCTTAACTGGCATCTGATCATGAGGGCTTCCTGTGCATGTGGCCGTGCTTCAAGGACATAGACAGACAGGGCTCACCCTGGGGCCTAGCAGGTAGGAGGTGACTGAGGGGTGAGAAGATCAGGAGGGGAGAGCTATAAAGGCGGCTGTGAGGCCAGAAAGCAAGTTTGGGAGGGTTGGGACGGAGGTCCACCTTTAGCAGGTCTGACAGGGGACAGAGAAGTCTGCCCTGTGGCTGGCCCAGAGGGGAATGGAAGGGTAGCCATGTGGGTCATGTCTCTGTGGCTGGTGGTGGAGTGTGGTCGGAGAGGAATGCAGTGATGAACCCTGTGCTAATGGGTTGTTAGATAGGGAGCCTGTGGTTTAAGGGCCCCAGTGAGTCATGGTAATGGTCTGGCATCTGAGACAGCCCATGCACATGGGTGCCTGGGAGGGAGGCCTTGGTGGAACGGCATCTTGTCACAGAGTACTCAGATGGGCCCACACTTGTCCCCCAAAGCAGCTGGTGAGCCGCTGTTAGAATTTGGCCCTAAGAAATCCGGTGGTGATTATTAGCATAAGTGTGGTTTCCTCTCCTGTGGTATTTCTTCGGTGTCCAGATGGTGTGAGTTGCTGCAGCAGATTCTTCTCTGTGAAGAGTAGGCAAAACTCCAGAAGGACTGTTAGAGGAGTGTGGGGCAGGAGGGTGGGGGTCTAGGAAGCAGGGCAAGGCTCCAGAATTAGACCCGCATGGCTCTAGAAAAGGATGTCCACAGCTCTAGAAAGAAGCGTGTGGGGTCCAGAAAGGGGCATGTGAGGAAGTGTCAGGGACTTGGTCCCAAAATTCCTTTGTCATCTCCTGGCTTCCCCAGCCCCATGAGCCCTGTGGTTGCTTATTTATCCCCGCTTAGTCTGTGGTCTCAGGTTCCAGAAACTCTGGCAAGGCAGTCTGGGAAGGTTAATGGGCTGAGGCCCAGCCTGCCGGCTGTCTGGGAGAAGCACTTTGTTCCGCTCAGGAAATGTCTGCTGTGTTGGGCTGGGCAGCCAGGCCCCCAAAAAGCCAGCAAGGGGCCTACTTCCTAATTCTGCAGGTGTGAAACTGTTAAGGAACACCAGGCCGGGTTGTGGCTGCCAGAGCCAAAATGCCCCGGGAGGCAGGGGGGTGGGGGGTACAGCCAAGAGAACACCACATGGATGTCTCCTCATTTCTTTCTCCTTTCTCCCTGGCCCCGAAGCACTGAGCTCCCTCCCTTGTGTGAATTAATCAGAGCCATTCCTAAGGAGAGGAGGGTCATTTTTTATTTAGCGAATTCGAAGTTGGGCATGACTAGACATGAGCATAAGTATGACCTTGGACATCAAAGTTCGAGGAGGGACCTGCAGGCATAGCAGTGTGTGCTCAGACACCCAGCCTGGCCTGACTCTCAGGCTCTGGGGTACACAGACCAGACAAGAACAGTGGGTCAGGATCCTGTACTGTCCTTGGCTGTTCCCTGTCAGCACTGTTTTGTTTGGAAGGTTCAGAGGGGTTTGGGAAAGGCTGGGTGGGGCTGTGGTTCACTTGGAAAAGGTTTGTGGGTTTTCATTTGACTGGGACCTTTTAGGGGTCAGGGATCAGTGGGATAGCACATGATGTTTAGGCATCCAAGTTTTGCCTGGTATTCATGAAAGTGTGCAGACCTTGGCGCACTGTAGTTGTACTCTGCTTGGTGCCGCTAAGCCTGAAGGCTGTCTGCAGAGCAGTTACGGGAAATGCGGGTGTTTGGTCTGGCAGAGAATGAAAGAGGTAGGTCTCCACCCTCGCTGCCCACATAGACTGCCTCTGCTATAGTTAAAACAGTCACATACACATCTCCATAGCTGGTCACTCCCGGGGAGTCTGGTTTATGAAGTTCTTTGTTTCGTTTTGAAACCTCACAGTGTCCATGGGTCAGTAGTCAGGGCAAGGCTTATCTGGGTCCTCGGCTCAGGGTCTCCCAAGGCTACAATCAAAGTGTTGCCCAGAGCCCAGGCTTCTGTCGTTCCCATCTGGGGCTCCATGTCCCCCCAGTATTCAGGCTGTTGGCATAAATCCAGGTCCTGGTGGTTGTAGGACTGAGGTACCATTTCTTACTGGCCATCAGCCATTCCCAGCATCCAGACCTCACCCCTCTTCATGAACAGTTCACACATGGCTGTTTGATTTCCTCCTCCAAGCCGGCTTGAATTTCTGGAAAAGCTTCGTAGAGGATTCCCTCTGCAGCCAGGGTTGAAAACCATCCACCTCCAGGAATCCATGAGTGCCAGCTATATGTTTTAAATGGTTGGCAGGTGGAAGAGGGCATGGATTTCTTTTAGGTCATATTTGGATGGCTGACCTGTTATTAATAATCGAAGCTTCAGGGAGACAGGTTTCTGTTCAGTGTTAGTGGAGATTTTCTTTTCTTCTGGATTTTATTATAAAGTCATATCTTTAATTTTATGTAGCTGAGATCTTGCTACCTTGTTTGGGTGTCTTGCCTTTGTCAGTTAATCTGAGCATTTTCTTGTTTTACTGAATATTTCTGTAAACATTTTTATTTAAAAAATTTTTTAATATTTATTTTTGAGAGAGAGAGTGAGACAGAGGGGGCAGAGAGAGAGGAAGACATAGAATCTGAAGCAGGCTCCAGGCTCCAGGCCATCAGCACAGAGCCCGATGCGGGCGGGGCTCGAACCCACAAACCACGAGATCCTGATCTGAGCCAAAGTCGATGCTTAACGGACTGAACCACCCGGGTACCCCTGTAAACATTATTTTTAAGGCTCATGTTGTTACTTTGTGATAGAGTTACAGTTTAACTGATCTGATATTATTAATTTTATTGGACATTTAAAGTTTTACTGAATCTAGTTGATAATTGCAATATTGCAGTGACTGTCTTTTAAACATTTTTAAGTATTCTATCTCAATAATAAATAAACAAAAATTTAAAATAAAAGGGGGGGCACCTGGGTGGCTCAGTTGGTTTTTATTTTAATTAAGTGTACAGGGGTGCCTGGATGGTTCAGTCAATTAAGTGTCTGACATCAGCTCAGGTCTTGATCTCACAGTTCGTGAGTTTGAGCCCTGCATTGGGCTCTGTGCTGTCAGCAGCACAGAGGGGATCCTCTTTCCCTCCCTCTCTCTGCCCCTCCCCTGCTCATGCTCTCTCTCTCTCAAAAATAATTTTTAAGATTGTGGTAAAATACAATAAAAAATAAAATTGTGATAAAATATATGTAACATAAAATTTATCATTTTAAGAATTTTTTTAATGTACAGGTCAGTGGCATTATATACATTCATATGCAGCCACTACCATGACCATCCATCTCCAGAATGCCTTTCATCCTGCAAACTTGAAACTCTGTTCCCATTAAGTGCTGACTCCCCAAGCCTCCCTCCTCCGTCCACTTGCAGCCGCTCTTCTACTCTGTCTCTATGAATTTGACTTAGGGACCTCCTATAAATGGACTCATAAAGAATTACTGGTTTATTTCTCTGAGCATAATGCCCTCAAGGTTCATCCATGGTGTGACATGTGTCAGAATTTCCTTCCTTTCTAAAGCTAAATAATATCCCATTATTTACATGTACCGTATTTTAAGTATACAGTTCAGTAGTGTTCATTACATTCAGTGAACATCTTCTGATACGGGTTTTTGTTTGCATGTCTGCGGCCTTCCTCGAGGGTGGGCATCTGTCAGTGGGTTTGCCAAGTCAGAGGTGTGCCTGGTTTGAAGACCCTTGATGCCTTCTGCCAAATTACCTTCCAGGAATGTTGTTCCAGGTTGCCCTTGGTTTTATAATTATTCATTCATTGCTCTCTTTGGACTTCTTTTTTGCCCTGCTCCTTTTGTAGGACTTTATTGAAGTGATTCCATCAGGAGGTAAAAAAAAAAAAATGAAGCCTTCCCCTGAGGCAAGGGGGAAGGGGAGGAAGGCTTTGGGGACATTTGCCTCTCAAAAATCCAAAATCACGGGGCACCTGGGTTGCTTAGTCAGTTGAGCATCTGGCTTTGGCTCAGGTCATGATCTCACAGCTAGGAGCCTGGAGCCTGCTTCGGATGCTATGTCTCCCTGTCTCTCTCTGCCCCTCCTCCGCTTGCAGTCTGTCTCTCTCCCTCTCCAAAAAAAAAAAAAATCCAAAATTTGATCTGGGGTTTTTGTCTAGAGATGCAGGATGTGAGGTTAAGATCTGCTTTAGGAGGCATCTGCCCTAAACTGGGTCCCATCATAAACTGGGTCCTGATTTCTTGATGTTCCCCAGAATTAGCAGGTCCCCCAGATCCTGAATCAGGAGAGGCCCTGAGTGGGGACCACACCCATCCAGTCTCTCATTTGGGAAGCTTCCCGAGGCCACTGGCTACGTGACATTTAGTTCTTTGTCAGCTCCATGGTTCTTGGTGGGGAAAGAACACTCTGTCCCCTTGTGTATCATGAAACTTGATAGTTTATTGATGCCCTGGGCTGCTTATAACTGAATCGGAAAGCACATCAGATTTTCTTCCATGCATCCTGACCGTGGATTAGGCATACTAGATAGCACTGTCCAGTTAATTCTGGCCCATGGAGTTCCTGCCTGGCTTTAATGGAAGCTCTAAGCGAGGTGAACGCCATGGTAGAAAAACAGGTTTATAGAAGGGAGAGAAGCCTGCCTGGCTACACTCAGTTGACAGAAGCCAGGTCAGGGCAGCAGCAAGAACGTGTTTGGAGCGAGGGCAGTGTGGTATAATGGGCTTGGGGAGAAAAGGGAATGGACAGCTCTCTGATGCTGGTGAGTTGTATCACCACACGGTGGTGGGCATCCACCTCATTGTTTTAGTCCTACAGAGAGCCAACAGTTCAGGAGTTGTAGCCGTCCTGGGTCATGTGTGGATTGTAGAGCTGGGGCTCACATTCCTTCTGCTCTATGCTGCCTATCTTGGCTGTTGCATTGCCTCTGGTATTTGGAAGCTCATTTAAGCTCCATGGGCCTCTGAATTCCCACCTGTAAATGAGCAAGCCACACAGTAGCGTCTTTAAGGTCCCTTTTTAGTTCCATGATTCCAAATAAAATTAAGTCATGCTGCTCTGAGCTCCCAGCATATTACTTGGAAAACCTTTTTAGCAGGGGTCCCAAAGTAAGACCCCATTGGGTTTGGCTGCCTGCAGTGACTGGGGTCCAGGGAGCCTGCGGTGAACCAAGAGGTGGATTTGGCTCTGCATGCAAGTTTAAATGGGAACCAGGATGCTTTTCTGCTGGTTCATTTGTCATTTTCCTTCTCTGCCCATTGGCCATTCCTTGGGCTAGGAGCAAATGCTCAGAGGCTGTGCAGGTATCACCTGGGCAATGTGCTGAAATGCAGAGTGTGGACAGCAGGAGGTCCAGATCGAAGTGGGAGGGCGCGACGGCAGTATGGAGGGTGTCTGTCTGCCCTGGTGGAGGTGATGGTATCCAGGCAGGTGGTTGGCAGGGGGAGGCCTGGTAGTGCCAGCTGGTGTCTTGCCGGCCAGAGCACAGCCCTGCAGAGTCAGGAACGCTTGTGCTAAGGCTAGCACCAAGATGAGCAGGGCTCATCTGCATGCCTGTTGCCTGTGTCTCTACACTGTGATGGTAGGGACATCTGGTACCACAGGGCCATTGTTTTCCTTCATCACAGATGACTGGTCCTCTAGCAGCTTGTTGCTTGGTATAGGCCCCACCTGGGGTCAGAGTCCCAGGCTTGTTACTGGCAGGGAAAGCTCTCTGTCTGGTCCCTGTTACACTTGTCCGAGCATTCTAATTGCCATTGGAGCAGGGACCATCTTGTGCTGGAGCTGGCCAGTGCCGGGAATGGGTTGGTCAGTCTGGAGGGCTCAAGGACAGGAAGGAGACCCTGTTGACTGCACTCCAGTGGGACATGGATGCCTCAGCGGAAGTCTGCACTTGCCTAGAGAACTTTTTATTCAGCAGCCTCAGCTACCTGTGCACGTGACTCCCAGTGCAGGGAGTTGTACCCCTAGAGTGTGCCGGTGTTCCCTCTTTGATGGTCTTGCAGGAGAGAGAGGAGCCCTCCCCCTACTAGAACTTCGCATTTGGGTTTGGCTTTGCTCTCTGTAATGGGATCCTTCCAGAATATGCACCCCACTCACTCCACTCATCAGGGAGCTAGGTGGTGCCTGCACATTGATGCTCTGACAGCAAGAGCTTAGAAGGTTAAGAAGCTTCCAAGGTAGAGCCTGGATTTGAACCAAGGGTGGTTATTTGAGCCTCTGTTCTTTGCCCTGCAATATTGGGGTTGGCAGCCCTCTTCTTAAACGGCCAGATAGTAGCTAATTTAGGCTTTGTGGCCAAGAAGAAATTGAGGCTGTTAAGAAGGTACTTACATAACCATTTAAAGTGTCATCATTTAAAAATGAAAAACAGGGAAGCCTGGGTGGCTCAGTTGGTTGAGTGCCTCATTTCGGCTCAGGTCATGAACTCGTGGTTCCTGGATTTGAGCCCCACATCAGCCTTGCTGCTGTTGGTGCAGAGCCCGCTTTGGATCCTCAGCTACTCCCCCACCCCCATCCTCTGCTCACGTTTTCTCTCTCTCTCTCTCTTTCAAAAATAAACATTAAAAAAAATAAAGAACAGGGGCACCTGGGTGGCTCAGTTGTTTAAATGTCCGACTTTAGCTTGGGTCATGGCCTCTCAATGCATGAATTAGAGCCCCACATAGGGCTCTGTGCTGACAGCCTGCTTCAGATTTTGTGTCTCCCTCTCTCTCTGCCCCTCCCCCACTCTTGCTTTGTCTCTCTCTCTCTCTCTCTCTCTCTCTCTCTCTCTCTCTCTCTCTCAAGAATGAATAAATGTTAAAAAAATTTTTTTTAATAAATAAATAACAATATAAAAACCATTCTCAGATCCCAGGTCAAACAAAAACAGGCAGTGATAGTCTGAATTTGGCCTGTGGGCTGGAGTTTGCTGACCTCTGTCCTATAGTGCCTCCTAACTCCTGGTGATTATGAAATAAGCTAATAGAGTCCTCTATGGGTGTCTCATATCTGTTCAGGAGCCCTTGTGAGTGTTCCTCACAGAACCTGTTAGGCACATAGGGTCTGCCTTCCTATCCCCACAAGGGCCCCTTCAAGAAGTCGCTGGAGGGGGTAGAGGTGGGATGGGAGATGGTTGCCTGATTAACCATTTCCGGTTGCTTCCCAGTGTTGAGTGTTCATCCCCTGAAGCAAGATTGACCATGGGTTAATAGTCATTGAAACTGGGTGATGGGACATGACCTTCATGGTACTGTGCTCTCAGTTTTTGTATGTGTTTGAAAATGTCTGTAACAAAAAGTTCAGAAAATAGTCATTTATTGATCAAAGCTGTAAACCCCTGTACCCTGAGAGAACAGGGTGTTAGAATCCTGACTGCTGGGCTGCTGTACCAGAGTGCCATAGACTGGGTGGTTTGTAAACAATAGAAATCATTTGTCAAAGTTCTGGAGACTGGACACCTAAGATCGCAGCACCCTCGGATTTGGTGTCTTGTGAGGGCCTGCTTCCTGGCTCGTAGATGGCTGTCTTCTCATAGTGTCCCCACGTGGTATAAGGGATGAGGGAGCTCCCCGGGGTCTCTTTTATAAAAGCACTAATCCCATTCATTAGTGTTCATTGGAACATTCAGCCCTCATGACCAAATCATCTCCCAAAGGTCCCACCCCCTAATACCATTACATTTGGGATTAGGTTTCAACATATGGATTTTAGGAGGACATTATCATCGTCCATCTTCCATTCATCATCTACTTGTCCCGACATCCATCTATCCATCATCTATCTAACTACCCATCACCTGTCTCCAACCATCCCTTCGTCCATGTGTTAATCTGAAGTTTATGTAGCACCTACTGGGGTCCAAGCCCTGTGCTTAGGCATTGATACAGTCCTTGACCCCAAAGAACCCATAAACATGGAACCTGTGATATATGGGTGATGTGATGGAGGTCAGTACCAACTGGGCACCAAGAAGAGACTGACTCTGCTGGGTTAGCGCACGGAAGGCATCTTGGAGAAGGCGGTCCATTAGTAGGGTCTTGAATGGACCCAAATGGAAAGAAAGGAGTGTGCTAGACTGTTATGGGGGTGGGGGAGGGGGAGGGCATAGCAGACAGAGGCAGACCAGTGCACAGAGGCATGGAGGAGTGGAATGGCATGACTTGCTGTAGTATTCATTGAGGCTTGAGACAGCTGGAGCATGGCACAAGGGACTGACTTGGCCGTGAGGTAGGGCAGTCTGGTGTCCTGCCTCAGGCCAGAGAAAGCCCTGGTGATACTTACATGGAGGATGGGGTGAGTATGGGATGCAAGAGCCTTTCTGGCAGCCACAGACATTGCTCAGTTTCCACCCTCAGCATGCCCAGGCCACTGTGGATTTCTGGTGCTTTGTGGACAGAAGTCCTCCCCAAGCTGAGTAGCTGACAGCCCTGCTCTGGCCAAGGCAGGTGCACCTTCCGGTGCTCACCTTTGTTGTGGCTTCTTGGCTTACAGTCTCATGCTGGAGAGCACCAGTCTAGACAGTGTCTATGTGCAAAACACACACTCTAGAGCTTCAGTGTTTGTGGAATCCTATGCTTCAGTTGGCTTCTTGCAAGAATGGTTGTGGGAAGCTGTCCAGAAACCTCCATCAGTCCCTCTTGGTCATTGTGGGAACCCCAACTGGGACCCACTGACTGGAAAAGCAGAGAGAAGCACCACTGTTTCCATTAGTGCCCTTCTTCCCAAGTCTGTGCCTGTGGCTGGTTGGAGGCTGGGGCCAGGGTGGTGATGGTAGGCCCTCGCCAGCCCAGGGCAGGAAGCGTCATTGAAATTTGTTCGTTTAATGGTGGCAATACAAATAACATGAAATTTACCACCTTAACATTAAAAAAAGTTTTTCTTTTTAAGAGAGAGAGCAAGTGAGTGAGCAGGGGTGGGGGACAGAGAGAGAGGGAAGCAGAGGATCCGAAGCAGGTTCTGCACTGACAGCAGAGAGCCTGACGTGGGGTTCAAACTCATGAACCATGGGATCATGACCTGAATCGAGGTTGGATGCTTAACCATCCAACCCAGCACCCCTTAACCTTTTTTTTTTCTTTCAATCAAGGTATAGTCGAAACAGTGTTATATTAGTTTCAGGTGTACCATCTTAATTTTGAAATGTAGAGTTCAGTGGGATTAAGTCACTCACATTGTTGTGTATTGTTGTGTGGCCATTACCACCATCTGTCTCTACACCCATAAATATATATAGTTCACCCAATTCAAGGGTACAATTCACTGTTTTTTAATATGTTCACTGAGTTGACCGATGCAACCACCACTACTGTCTGGTCCCAGAACATTTTCATCACCCCCAAAAGAAACCTCACACCCAGTGATCTCTCCTCATCCTTCACCCCTTAGTGGTAGATGTCCTAATCTGCTTGCTATCTCTGTGGATTTGCCTTTTCTGGACATTTCATGCAAATGAAGTTAGATATCACGTAGCTCTCAGTGGACACTCTTTTTTTCTGGTTTCCGAAGGCTTATCTTCCAGGCTGTGTTGCATCCTGGGGGATGGGGGTGGGGTGGGGTGAGGAACACACCCCTTGGTGTATTCCTAGCTCCTCCCCAAGCCTGGCCTTTCTGTCTGGGTTCAGGGCTGCTCCCCTCAGGGTACCAGGGAGCAAACCCCTGTCTGGGCTTCTGGCTCCTCTTTCCTATAACCCACCTGTCCTGGGTTCTACCTGTCTTGCTCTCAGCCTCCCCCCAGGGTTCAGATCCCAGAGGTGGCATGTGGGTGGGAGGTTGGAACCTTCAACCTCTGAGGAGGGCCTGCAGTTTTCCTGTGTACTTCTCTTCTTCCCTGTGAGGCCAGTTTCTGAGTTCCCCAGTTATTTTTGCTGCTGGATTGGCCAGACCCCGGGAAGGGGGCTGGAGGCAGGAGAAAAGCTGCCATGGCATATGGCCACAATGGTCACCCGCAGCCTGGAATCCAAGCTGTGGATTGAGGACCGACTTTAGTGAAAGGGAGAATCTGCAGGGTGGGCTGTCCTCACAGTGGGATCCCTTTGCCGCCCATAATCCTTGGGCATGTAACTTCTGACATATGTCCCTAGGAACCTCTATGATACTTGAAGTCTAAAGGGACACCACCCCTTTGCCCAGGACCCCCAGGGCCTTAGCAAGGGGCACACTTCTGGAAGCTTGGCAGAGTTGTTGCTGCATAGCTCCACAAAACCCACAGGGCTGCTAGGGCCTGAAGCAGGCCCCCTCGGGCTCTGTGGGACCAGGGCCGTCAGCAGGAGCATGGTTCTTGTCTGGAATCGGACAGCACTATAGACTTGCATCCACGGAGTGTGCCCACCTGTGAGCCTTGCCCTGCATCTCCTGACATATGTGATACCCTCCATAGTCCGCCCAATCTGAATTTAACGGACAGGGTTTTTATAACTGTGCTTTAGTGTGGCTCCTCATTTAAACAGGAAAATAGATGCACCTGCTCTCTGGCCAAGAGACATGGCAGGGGGCAAACTACATGCCCCAGTTCCGAGTATTCTCCAGACCAAGGAATGAATGATTTGGTTGTGTATCGGGGTCTTGTGTGCAGAAGACTTGGCAGTGTGAGGAATCTTTATTTCCATCTCTGGAAGGGTGGGGCATTTCATACATTTAGACGCCCCCTTGGTGAACCACCAGGAAGGAAGGAAACCCTTCCAGTCATGGTAACAGGCAGAGATGATTGTAAGTAAGATCCCACTTTGAAACTTTTGGAGAATGCAGGTCTGAGACTTGATGAAGGATGGTTATGTTTCTTCATCTGTAAAATAGGAATCAGAATATCTGTCTGCTCAGGGACTTGCCCTGAAGATTCAATGAGATGATGCGTGCAAGAAAAGCACTTAGCCCAGTTCCTGGCACGCCTCAAGTGCTTAATAACCCTGGTTATTCTCATTTTATTGTTGTTACCGTTGTTGCTGTTATGACAGATAGCAGGAGAGGATGTTGGCTGCTTCATCAGCTGGCTGGAGGTTTGTTTTTTTTTTAAGAGGCCAAAGTGGAAGATGGGAAGCTGCCTTTTTTCATCAGAGTTGGGAAAGCCCAGAGTGCACATTTCCAAGCAGTGTTTTTTTTTTTTTTTTTAATGTTTATTTTTGAGAGAGAGAGAGAACTTGTGTGCAAGTGGGGAGAGAGGCAGAGAGAGAAGGAAACAGAGGATCTGAAGAGGGCTCTGCGCCAACAGCAGAAAGCCCTATGTGGGGATCGAACTCACAAACCATGTGAGCCCTTCTTTTGAAATGACGTTTTTATTTATTTCATTTCATTTCATTTCACTTCATTTCATTTCATTTCATTTCATTTCATTTCACTTCATTTCACTTCATTTCACTTCATTTCATTTCATTTCATTTCATTTCCATTTTCAAGAGGGAAACGGGCAGAGGAAGAGAGAGACAGAGACAGAGACCGAGAGAATCCCAAGCAGGCATCATGCTCAGCGTGTAGCCTGACACGGGGCCCAATTCCACAACCCTGGGATTATGACCTGAGCTGAAGAACTGGACCCTCAACCCACTGAGCTGAGATGTCCCTGAAGGAGGCATTTTAGATTGACATTTAGATGACACCTCAGTACAGGGAACAGACGAGAGCCACAGTAGCAGAGCCTGGCCCCCCCACCCCTGCCTCCACGTGGCTCCTAGGACTCTAGTTTGTTACTGATTTTTTCATTCTGTGTGTGCTCTCCTGGGGGCAGTGGCTGGGGATCTGTGGGGAGACTCTTCCTGAAGATTAGTGTCCTGGGTCTTCTCCAAGGTGGCATTGACCAGCCAGGGAGCCAGGCACAACTTCCTT
The DNA here is from genome assembly GCF_006229205.1 of Suricata suricatta. Taxonomy (NCBI): domain Eukaryota; kingdom Metazoa; phylum Chordata; class Mammalia; order Carnivora; family Herpestidae; genus Suricata; species Suricata suricatta. The sequence goes on from NC_043713.1 coordinate 70,899,308, forward strand.
CTCAGAGTAAAGAAACCAAGTTGGTCACAAGAATGACCCGTTCTGTTTGGCGGCAGACGTGGGGTTGAGGTAAGGGGCCTTGGCAGCTGCCAGCCTGTGTTTGAGCGTGTTCTGTCCAACCATGCATTTGCAAAGGGTTATAGGCAAGGGGCGGGGGGCACTTTTTGCCAGTCACAAAACTTTGCTTTTACTCTTTTTCTTAATTTTTAAGCATGCAGTTCACAGGAATTAAGCACATTCATACTGTTGTGTAAACATCACCACCGTCCATCTCCAGAACTTTTTCAACTTCCCCAACTGAAACTCTGTCCCCATTAAACTCCCCATCCTCCCTCCCCTACCCCTTGGCAGCCACCATTATCCTTTCTGTCTCTATGAGCCTGAGGACTCTAGGGACCTCATATACGTGAAATCATACAGTATTTGTCCTTCTGTGACTGGCTTATTTCACTGAGCATAACGTGAGGTTGATCCATGTTGTAGTGTGTGTCAGAATTTCCTTCCTTTTTAAGGCTGAATAATATTCCTTTGTATAGATAGACCACATTTTTATTTAACCCTTCCATCTATGGGCATGACTGTGGGCATTGACTGTGGGCATGGGTGTATGTGCTTTTACTCCTGACCCCTGGCAGACAGGTCCCCCCTGCATGAGCACCCGGGGCATGCCTGAGCCACCATTAGTGGGAGAGGGGAGGAGGGAACAGTTCCTGTGCAGTGGCTGCCAGAGCACACTGCCCTCTGGAATGTAGCAGGTTGCTGATAAAAAGGGCTGGAGTTCTTGGAAAGGGGCGTTCCTGGCTGCAAATCCTACCCCTGGTTCCAGCCACCTTCTCTGCCAAGGGAATTTGAGTCAGCCTCTCCTGGGAAGTGGTGAGCCTCTCTCTGATGAGATGAGGGGAGCCGGGGAAGTGTTTCTGTGTGATTCCAGCTGCCCCTGGGCAAGTCAGTGACAAAACCAGAGTGGAGGTAGCGCAGGGATCTGCTTGGTTTCACCTTTTGCTTCCTGTGTGGAACAGAGTGGGCAGTGTGCCCCAGTCAGCGCTTCAGGCATCAGGGTTGGAGCCTGCCTTCAAGAGACAGGGACATGTAAGAGGGATATGGGACCAGTGAGTCAAGAAGGGAGTCAGACAATGACTGAGACTCCAGGAATTGCATCACTCCTGGGAACCTGGGTCATTTTCTAGAACAACCAGATTCCCATGGATTTTGGCATGTTCAGGAAATCTGGCAGAGCTGGTAATTGCAAAGTCTAACTGAGAAACGTCTTGTACGTAACCTTCTATTTCTCTTGAGTGTTTGGGAGGAAACTGTGGGTGCGTTTTATGGATAGGTATTCTCAGCTCTTTCCTCTTTGATGGGGGCTGGGGGCCGTGATAAGTGTCAGCAGCCCCACTTTTGATCTGTGGGGCCTGACTTCAGAACACAGATGCCTTTGCAGAAAGCAAAGGCTAGCTTATTCCTTTTCCCCATGCTTCAAGGGCATCTTTCTCTTTGAATTCTAGTGTCTACATTGTTCAAAAGTCATTAACATGTTTTTAAGCTCAGACCCAGTCATCCCACCCGAGGGTATTTTCCTAAGGAAATAGGACTCCCCCCCCCTCTTTTTTTTCCTTTTTGGTATTATTATATGAAACTATTCACTGTGTTCATAACAGTGGAAAACTGGACACAAAATAAATGCCCTGCAATAGAAAAGGGGTTACAATAACTTGGTAGACTATTATGTAATCATCAAATGGTAACCGTGCAAGCTATGTAGCAATGTGGAACTTGTTCATACTGAAAAACTGAAGTGTAGCATTGTGTCTGTCATGTCTTGCTGTGTAACAAAATCATCAAGGAGATGAGGTGTGCGGTTTCTTCCTTCCACTTTTGGCTGCTACCATGTCTTATAATAGGTTTAAAATGAAAATTCTCCTCATACTATTCATTGGGTGCCTAGCTCAAGAATGGTGGGCTTGGTTGGGGGGGCTTGGGGTGGGGTGTGTTAGGTCTGCGTAGACTTGTAAGCTTGGCCAGTGCGGGACCTCTGCAGCCTGGACTTGAGGAAGATGTGTGGAGGTGGTGACTGGAACTGTGGGACATGTCTCGGCTCCATGGTGCTCTTTCTTCCTTGTCATCTGGACAGAGGGTGGATGATCTTGCAGCACAAATGGATCCAGGCCATTGGAGGTATTGGTCAGCCACCTGCATAAGGAAGGCATGGGCTCAGCCAGCAAGAAGTGACCCCCTTAATATAGGAATAGAGGACATCATGGGGACCCTCATGTCCAAGGACAGTGCTGTCTGGTTGATTTGAGTTGGGACAAATACAGGTATATTTGTACCCCCATGTTGTTATTTGTAGGTCACTGCTCTTCCTCTAAACCAGTGGTTCTTTGTAATCTCCTTGTAAGATTTTGTGAGTTTGAAAGTGCTTCAGAATAAAAAGTTAAATAAATAAATACCTGGGGAACCATGTTCTGTGTAAGCATGGGATAGCATGAGGACTGGAGGAAGCACGTTCCCATACAGGCTGGGGCTCTGGGCTGTGTTGGTGGGCACTGGGCTTGGGCTACAGCTGCCTGCTCAGCCGTGAGTGGGGCTGACTGCTGGCACAGGAGATGTCTCAACACCCATGTCCTGCTGGAAAGAGAGCCGTGTCCCAGGTTACTGCATCCATGGGAAAAAGCTGGGTCTTGTAGGACCGTGGCCAGACGAGCAGGAAAAGGGTTTGAATCTTCCTTGAGCAAATAAAGGCCCCTAGAGGAAACGTGGGCTGTGGAATAACCGTCCTCTGAAATCTGTTTTCTATTGCATGGGGACCTGCCTCCTCTCTGCATTCCTGCTCTTGTTCTTCTTTTCATCCTGAACTCCCAAACCTTTAGGGTGCTGTTGGCTGGTCCCTCTGGCCCCCTCGGCCTGCACTTTGTGCACTGACCTGATCTTCAGGGCCCTGCCAGGGCTCTGGCTGCCAGGGCAGATTGGAAGCAGTGGGAAGCCCTCAGAGCTGGGTGGACATCCACGTCTGCTGCTGCCGCTGGTCAGCCTCAGAGCTTCTGATTCCTCATCCCCCTCACATCTCCCAAGGCCATGCAAAGATTCCGAGAGGTGACCGAAGGTGACCAGGACAAGGCGTCATGCCCAGTGAGGGTGAATTGCTCAGACAGGGAGTTCCCCTCCCTGAGGGGGAACCCCACAGGGTTTCACCTTTTTCCTTAACTGCTGCAGAAGTCTGATTCGTCCGAATTTGTGGGACCTCCAGTATCTAAGGCAGATGAAGCTGGCTAACACTCCCCTCTCCCCTGCATTGTCCCCTCACAGCCTGCTGCTGTGGGTCTGAGAGCTGGAAAGTGCTGCCTCAGGCCTTCTCTGTCTCTGTCTCAGGGCTGACAAGGAGGAGAGGTCGGGTCTAGGTGGGGCGGAGTGACTAGCGATAGCCTTGCAGCCTGGCTGGGGGGCTGGGGTCAGCTTGGGCAGTGGAGGCTGGGAACCACCCTGACAGTGTGCCGGCCTTCACTCACCACTCAGACCACAAGTGAGTGGACAGGTGTGGAGGACCTTGGTCCTCCTAGTAAGGGCCCAGGGCAGTGAGGCCGTGGTCCAGGTCCCACTGCTGGGGAGGAGAAGGGAGAAGAGGCAGAGGAGGTCCACCAAAAAGGGCTGAGTTTTCTGTCCTGGCATGAGCCAGCTCTGAGGGTGAGTAGCTGTCAGCAGCTACGATGAATCGCCTATTTACTTGTTTCATTAAGAGGCTCCTTGCCCGTGGGAGAGGTCGCAGCCTTGCCCGCCCTTCGCAGGGAGGAAGTGGTGTTTACAGAGCCGCCAGCTGGTGCTGGGTGAGGAGGTGGCTAATCCCTCATTAGGGAGCCAGGAGGGCCTGCAGAGTGCCAGTCCGTTCCTGCCCTGCAACTACCCTAATGGCCGTGACAATGGATGGATGGACAGAAGGCTGCCAGGCAGTGAAAACAGGAAACCTAATCTTTTCAAAATAATCCAGGGGGAGGGGAGAAAGTGAAGAAGTGAAAAGCTCAAACTGACAGATGGCTTCTGTGGGGGAGGCATCTTCCCGCAGCTGGGGCTTCTCAGAGCTGGAAATTGCGATGAGTCAGCAAAAGGTTGAGGGTACTCTCATCTCCCAGGTCTGTCCCTGACGTTAGATGGTGTTTTAGCAGGAAGGAGGGAGTAACACTCCAGCCTCTCTCAGTGTGCCTTAGAACTATCTCCCGTCACCTGGACTGTGACTCCCTCATCTTGATTATAACCCTGTCCTGCCCTTGGGCATGACCCCTGGCCCCTCCTCAGGACAGCCAGTGGATACACCAGCTGTGTCTTCACAGAGCCCAAGCTGCCCTTGGCCTGGGTTCCAAGGCTTGCAGGTCCACCCATGCTGTGCTCTCCCACCCTTCTAATTCCCTTCTCCCCACTGGTTCCAAGGTCTTCCTCCCTCGAGCTTTCTGCACCGCATTCTTCACCTGGAATGCCCTCAGTGTGTCTCCACCTGCCCAGATCCATCCGTCTTCCAGGGCCCAGCTCTCTTGCTCCTTTCTTCATGAGCCTCCTTTGTCCTGCCACATATCCCTCTCTTGCCCTTGACTCGTCTCCCTCCTCTGGCCTCTCGAAGTGGCCCCTTCAGGTACTGTCCATGCTCTCTTTGGGACTTGTGTGTGCATCACCTTGCCTTCTGGAGCAGGGAGCTGTCCCGTTATCACTGCCTGTCCCTCAGAGGACTCAGCCCCCTGGGGCTGGCTGCTCTGTGTGTGTGTGTGTGTGTGTGTGTGTGTGTGTGTACACGCACGCGCGCCTTCTCAGGCCTTTAGAAAGCTCAGCTTACTTCCTATCACTTCTACGAGGTGCTTTATGCACGTTCTTTGTGATAAGCTTCTGAGATGTAGAGAAAATCAGCTGTGGGTGTTGCTGTCAGAGAAGCTGTGTCAGAAACCCCTGACTAGAGTCTCTCTGGGCCTCAGTGTTCCTGTCAGGAAGGTGGGAGTAGTGGCCTCCACACTTAGTTCTCCCTGAGGTGGTTTGAGCATCAGAGAGGAGTCCACACATGCTGTCGACTTTCAACAGAATTTGTTATTCTGCATCTTTTTTGGATAAGGAATCAAGCTTCTGTCTTTATTAGACTGTCCCTGGGGACCCTCCCCCATGCCCAGGGAGTCTTTCTTACATGAAGGTCTCTTGGCATCTTTGAAACCTGTCTGTTAGAACCATCTGTTGATGGTAGGGTGGGATCTACACAGATGACGGTTTCCTTGGGAGCCATACTTCATTCTTCCCAAGTAGTTTAGATCCACAATTAGCTTCCTCTTCTCTGCATCAGAGATGCGGTGCCCAGATGTCAAATGATCTGCTTGCGTCCCAGATGGAGACTTTAGGCTTCTGTTGCTTACATCCAAGGATGACCCTCCCCGGGGAGAGCAGGCATACCTTGGTTGTGCAGGGGACCCGTGGGGAACCATTTCCCTACCCTGTCCGGTGCTCCTCTTGCTCTTCTCCCCTCTTCCCTTCAGATCATTCATGGTGGATCTCCTGTCTCTGTGCCGCCTCCTCCAGGACCAGGGCAAATGAGAGGTGTCTGCACAGGAGATAATGGGTGTGGAGCAAGGTATCTGTAGAATATGGGACAAGGGGGGCAGAGAGCCCCTTTCATCCGCCTCCACGCTGAATGCAGAGTCCAGATAAGGGCCACCCATGTTCTTCAGTGGTTCTCAAGGGAAATTCCCAGCTCCGATCAGTTTTTTGGTGAAGATGTTTCCCTTCCAGGGCAAAGAAAGCCCTGTTTCTCAGGACTGGAGCCAGATCCCCAGTTGGTGGTGAATATAAATTTTATTTTCTTGGTTGAGGTCACTGGATTTTCGGCCTACCCGCCACCCCCATTTCTTCCAACAGGCGGATCTGGGGAGAAGGAGTCATGTTTGTTATGAAAAGTAACACACTCATCAAGTGGTCCAGCCCTCTTGTTGTTCTCCATCAAGAGCAGGGTCCCTGCCCGAGGCGCAAGGTCACTGCATGTACTTTGTTTGCTTCCGCATCCCCAGCACTGGAGCAACTCTGGGCATACAGTAGGTGCTCAGTTAATGTTTGCAGGAAGAAGGGATCACACACCTTCTGTCTCCTCTTCGGACCCCTAATAGGCACAGTAAGGCATAGAAGGAAGTTCAGTAGAGGCAGTTTCCAGCCTCGGTGGTAAAGTGGGACATAAATACATGAATTAAAATGAGAAGTACAGTGATAGTTCACAACAGGTTCGTGGAAAAGATTGCCATCACTGTCAAATTGCACAAATGCTAATTTCTGTGGAGGTGCAGAGCAGGAGGTGCAGAGCAGTTGTGGAGAAGGCTAAGGGAGGGTGGGAGTTGGCAAAAGGGCAAAGAGGACAAGAAGATGTGTTCTGGAAGGGCGAGGATGACTGGAGGCCCAGCGGTTTGGGGGCCCTGACAACAGTATGCCTGTGAGCAGACCAGAAAGGCCAAAGCCAGATTGCTGGGGCCTATGATGATGCCAGGCTCAAGGGGCTGAGCCTTCCCCTCAGGACCAGAGGGAGATACCTGGGCGGAATTCCTGTCCCCACCCCAGCCTATATGGGTGTCAGGTGACGTCTGTCCATGGAGCAGGCCAAGGAGGCCTAGCAATGAGACAAGGGCTCACCCAAAGGAGTCAACCTAAGTGTGAGCAGACATGAACATGTGTGTGTACATGTGGGCTCACACACCTCTCTGAGTGTGCACATGTGAGTAAGCGTGTGTATGTGCTCTGTGCAGCCTGCTGGTGGAGAGGAGCAGTGGCTCCAGCTTGGGCCTTGGGCTCCCCCACATTTTCTTAGTATCTCTGAGCCTGTCTCTCAGATGAGGATGCCGAGCCCTCTCCTTGGGTGCCTCTGAGAAGATTAAACAAGAGCCTGTGTGAAGTCTCGCACATGATGGTATGTCCCTAACAGACCCTCAGTGCAGGTGCAGTGATTCCCTCCCCACCCTGCTCCCCAGCCTTCCTGACTTGCTGGGCCACTCTGGGCTCAAGGACAGGTAGGTGAGTGGGATCTTCAGAGCCCCAGACTCCAGCTGGTGAAGGGCCAGGCCAGTTCTCCATCCTTCCAGGGTACGGTGGGGCTGCATCACTAGCCTTGAGATTTTAGGTTTGTTTCTGGGCCCCAGTTATAGGTGGTTTTCACATAGCTGCTCACACAGAGATGGCCAGGGGCTCTGATCCCCTTCTGCCTCCCCATTCCCTTTTCCCCAGGGAGCGCTGAGCCAGGCCCTGCCTCTTCCTGCCTTTCCCACGGGCAGGGGCCCCGGTGCCTGGGACCCACTGCTGCTCAAAGGCAGTGACAGGAGCACTCTCGCCTTTATCTCGGCCACCAGCCTAGAAGCCAGTTTATCTCTCCTCTCCACACAGCCTAAAGGAAGCTGGTGCTGAAACAGCAAATGCTGGACTGACTCCACAACAGGAAGATGGGCGTGGGTGCAGGTCCTCCGGTATCAGCCACAACTGCCACACCGCAGTCACTCCTGCTGCTCTCCAGGGCTCTCTCATCCTGTGGCTGCCTCAGAGGTGGTTTTTCAGACTGGCTTTTATACTTTTGACCTGATTACATTTCTCAGAGTTCTTTGTAGATTGTGCAGTGGGACATTGGGGTGACCTGCCCATGGCACCATGGTCAAGGTGGAAATGGCTGCTGCCCTCTCCCTGCAGCCTGGGAGGGGCACAGGGTGGACACTTGTCTTCTAAGGCTTATTGCCCACCTCCGTTATCCTGGAGGATCAGCTGTCTCACTCTCAGCTACCTTGTGAATGAGTGAGTGAGTAAGCCACATTCTCCCGGGGGAGGGCAGAGGCCAGGAGGCAAGCCTACTCCCCCCCTTTCCATCCACTGTGATGCCATCTGCCCAGAGACCCTTCACTCATTAGAAGAGGAGACTCCCTCACGCAGCCCTTGACGTGCCTGGACTGTTGGGGGCTACAGCCAGGCATTCTCATCTGTCTCTCTGGTCCTCTTGGCCACAAAGTGTAGGGGCAGCTTCAGAGACCTTGTAGGCAGTCCAAGCATCAGGGGCAGTTGGCTGGGCTGCCCCAGGAAGGGTGTGCCCGAGCAGGAGGTGGCCAAGCCTGCCTGGAGCCATGCTGAAATCATGTGTGTCCTGCTTAATGAAAGAAACAGTTTGGTGTCATGGTATTTTTGTGCCTGGATTCCCCTCTTCCATTTAAACACAGAGGAGGACACCTGACCCTGACCCTGGCCCGTCTGGACCAAAGACGTCATTCGAGCCCATAGTAGCATGCATTGTGATTATTTTGGGACTTCCTCTCCATGCACCTCTGAACTTGCTCACTTGATGGACCCCCACCCCCAACCCTGCTTCTCAGACCCTGTCCATGGCAGGCTGCCCAGGTCAGGTGAAAGGTATGGGCTCTGCCAAATAGACTGCCAGCCAGAAAGCAAACTACAGGGCCCGTGGTCCAGGCTCTTATGCCTGAGACTTGGAAGGCGTGGCCTGAGCTCCCTCCTGCCTGGTCTGTGCTGGCAGCTGTTCAGGACTGACTGTGATTTGGAGGAAATCCCTCTGGTTCTGGAGGAGGCTGAAATGACCCAGGGCTTGTTCTTCATCCTTACCTCTTGTTTGTATCCCACTGACACCTTTGTGTCTTTGCGGTACGTCCAGCAGCCTGGGGGACGGGGAGAGTTGCAGACCTGGGAGTTCACAGTAAGGAATTCCAGGCACCCTCATGTCTCCTCGTATCCTAGCTTTTCCATCCATTGGCAGCACTTACCCAGGACTTAACCCCTTTTCTGGCCTTTGCTATCTGGAAGCTTAGGGGCCAAATTTAGTTCATTTGACATGGTTAATGCATCCCAAAGACCTAAAACTTTCTTTGGCCCTTTTTATTTTCTTCCCAGTGGAAGAAAAAAATTTTTTTCTTTTCCCCACACTGTTTAATTTCTTAAGGCTGCCTCAGATCCTTTTGGAAATAGGCGGGCAGAAACCTACACAAACATCTCCCCACCCAGCCTGGCACACTCCCTTGCCCACATCCTGCTCTACTTCCCTGGGACCTGGAGTCCTGCTAAAGTGGGGGCCCCTCCTTGGTTGGGGCAGGGTTGGGTGTGGTGTCGCCTCAGAAACCTTGCAAACCTCCTCCTTGGGCTCCCTAAATGATTCATTTCCTTCAAATGTCCTATGCTGTTTTCCAGTAGAATCTCTGTTATGTGTGAACCAAGATCCTGGCTCATATTTTCTGCTATGACTGATGTGATCTTTCCCTTTAGAAATATTCTTCCTACAGGGTCCAAAGTCATCCTTTTTTTTTTTAATCTTTTCTTTAATGTTTATTTATTTTTGAGAGAGAAAGAGACAGAGTGTGAGCAGGGGAGGGGCAGAGAGAGAGGGAGACACGAAATCCAAAGCAGGCTCCAAGCTTTGAGCTGTCAAGCACAGAGCCTGACATGGGGCTCAAACTCACAAACCAAGAGATCATGACTTGAGGCAATCGGATGCTTAACTGACTGAGCCATCCAGGTGCCCCCAAAGTCATTCTTTTATACTTGCTGGTACTGAGAATGACTCTGTGTGTGTGTGTGTGTGTGTGTGTGTGTGTGTGTGTGTGTTATAATCAGGTACTGCACATGGAGCTAGGGAAGACGTTCTTCTGTCTCATGGCGTGTTGGCCTGTGCTCGTGGGTTCTTGGCAACATTTAAATGCCTGGACAGAGATGAAGAGCAAGATTCCTAATCTTCATAAAAATTTGTAGGTCCATATTGATGGCAAGAATCAGCCAAGTTCTGAAACTGAGGAGAGGAAGGTCATTGGGTCCCCGGCCTGTCATTTAGGTCAGGGAACAGCTCAACCTAGCCTTTCACCTGCTTTTGTGAATAAAGTTTTATTGGAATGCAGCACACTCATTTGTCCATGCATGATGTATGGCTGCTTTCCTGCTGTAATAGTAAGACTGAGTTGTAGTGATAGATGTTCCAGGCCTTCCACAGCTGAAAATATTTACTAGCTAGCTGCAGGAAAAGTTTGCTGACCCCTGGTTTAGGGTAGAGCACAGAGGTGGAAGACCCCGGAGTAGCTCTTCTGCATAGAGAGAGGGTTTTTTTCTCCAGCTGTTTTATCTTTTTAGTTAGATTTAAGATGGATACAGGAGGGGCACCTGGGTGGCTCAGTCAGTTGAGCGTCCAACTTCGGCTCAGGTCATGATCTCACAGCTCGTGGGTTTGAGCCCTGTGTTGGGCTCTGTGCTGACAGCTCAGAGCCTGGAGCCTGCTTCTGATTCTATGTGTCCCTCTCTCTCTGCCCCTCCCCTGCTCATGATCTGTCTCTCTCTGTCTTTCAAAAATAAATAAGTGTTTAAAAAAAAAAAAAGGATGCATACAGGAGCTTCTTTAATACCACCTAATCGGGGCCAGAAGGAGCAAGGTCCTGGAATTTGGGTTGGGGAGGACAAAATCTCAAAACAGACCTGCCAGGTAACTCCCATTATCCCCTTGCCAGCAGAGGTGCCAGGGTTGTGTCTGTTACATGGTATCACTCAGCCCAGAAGGAGGGAGGGAGCCATCAGGCACATGCCACCCTGTGGTCCGGTCCTCAGAGAGAGAACAGGAAATTAGCCAGCATCTGAGCTGCCCTGTGGGACAGAAGGAAAAACATCTTGACTGTAAGCATGGTTAAACACTGGGATAAGCTGTCAGAGGAATGTGAGAAATTCTCATCTGGGGAGAGCTTTGGAAGGAGAAACCATTGTCAAGTGTATTTTCAATACCTGGGTTTTCAGCTGCGTGGTGACGGGACATTGGTCTCAGTGGCCCCTGGAAGACAACCTTTTGACGTTTCTGATTCAGCATTTTTCTCACACACACACACACACACACACACTGCCTCATAGCAAACCCTTTGCTGGTCAGATCACAACACCCAGCCCCTTCAGAAAGACTTCCAAGCCCCCGAGTTATTGGAGATTTGGTTTCTGCACTGGTTCTTGCACCATAGAAATCATCTAGAAGGCTGGACCATTTAATGAGGTTCTTGTGTCTGTTTGCTGAGGCTGTATCTGTCTCAGGTTATCAGCCCCAGGGCTCCTTTTCCAACATCTTTTGTCAACTTTGTCACAAATGGTTGGGGACATGGGGACCAGGGTGAGTTATCCCTAGCAGGTTCCAATGAGAGGAAATCAGATATAGAAGTTTTAGGAAGTTTCCAGGGAGAGTGAATGAATGGGTTGCAGCTTCCTTTTCTTCCAGGACAGATACCAGTTACTCTTTTGGTGGATTGAAGAACATCCTCCTGGGTTTGTCCTACCTCCTGGAGGAATAGGCTTGGAGCCCTAACAACAGGCTTCCCCAGTGGGGAAGGTGGTAGGGTCGAGGTAGGACAGAGATGGCTTTGGCAAGAGCAGCCTTCACAACCAGGAGCCCTCCCCTTGAATTGTATGTGGAGGTCTGAGTGGGTCCTCTGGCCACACACTTGGCAAAGGAGTTTACTCCCAGCATGAATTCAAATCAGAGTTTTGGAAAGAGCCGCCCTAAAAAACAAGCACTTGGCTCAATAAACATCAACTGTAGTTCTTATCCTACGGCTTGACTGCACAAGGAACCACTAGAAGCCACAGCAATAGCCAGCACTGATCTGGTTGGCAGCTCGTTTTCCTGCACCTATTGATATGATCATGTGGGTTTTCTTGTTAAATCGTTTAGGAATTTTGAGTAATTTTTGAGTGTTGAACCAGCCTTATATTCCAGGTGGTAAACTCTACTTGGTTGTGATGTATTACTGTTCTGGAGGTCAGAAGTTCAAAATGGGTCCTAAAGGCTAAGTCTTAGTTTGCTTTCATCTGAGATGGTTTTTATTTTGCTTTCATTCTTGAAGGATAATTTCACTCTTTTTCTCTAACACTTTGTTGTTGTTGTTATTATTTTACCCTCTTCTGACCTCCATGGTGGCAGGCAAGAAATCATCAATCATTTGCATAGTCATTTTGCTGTATGTAATATGTTGGCTTCTTTTCTGACTTCTTTCAAGATTTTTCATCTTTTGTTCTTAGCACTTTGATTATGATGTGTCTGATAGCAGTTTTCTTTGTTTATCCTATTTGAGGTTCACTGTATTTCTTGCATCTTACATACTTTTGGACAAATTTGAGAATTGGTCAGCTCTGATTTCTTCAAATATTTTTTTTTGCTCCAGTCTCTTTCTTTCTGGGACCTCGGTGACACGAGTGTTAGATGTTTAGATGTTGTCCTACAGAGCCCTGAGGTTCTGTTACAATTTTTTCTTGCTCTTTTTTCTCTCTTTTGTTTAGATTGGATCATTTCTATTGATCTGTCTTTAAGTTCACTGACTCTGCTGTCATCTCCATTCCATTATTGAATTGCTCCCCAGGAATTTTTTTTTACAGTTGTTATTTTTTTGGTTCTAAAATTTGCATATGGCTCTTTTTTTATTGCTTCTATTTCTTTGCTGAGGACTCCTGTTCTTTCCATTTGTTTCAAGAGTCTTTGCCCTTACTTCTTGGAGCGTGATTATAATAGCTGCTTTAAAGTCGTATTCTGAGTATTCCAACATTTGGATCATCTGGAGGGTGATGTTTGTTGATGGCCTTTTTCTTTAATTGCTTAGGTTTCCAGATTGTTTGTTGAGTAATTTTTGGATTGTATCCTGGACATTTTGAACGTTACATTATGAGACTCTAGATTATTTTAGTATTCTGGAGATATTGGTGGAGTTGTTTAAACGACCAGTCAACCCAATTCAATTCAGATCCCACATTGTAGCCCACTTTCTGTGGTCTGTAGTCCCATCACCCACCCTGCTGTGCATCAGCTGATGATCAGTCTGCGAGCTAGACGGTAGTGTCAGTTCTCACCCATGTAGCTCTGTTGCCAAACCCGTGTGGTGCTGAAGACAACTGATTTCACACATATGCAGCTTGAAGGTGAGCCTACAGCTTCACATACAGACTTAAAGGATCCTTTCTCTACCTCCTTCCTTTCCCTGATCTGTACCACACTTTCTACTTCTCCAGGTCCTGACTTGAAAGCTGGGCTCCACCCTCCCCATGCTATCACCCAAAGGTCCACTGCTACCTTACAGGTGGAGGCAGGGTCTCTACTTATTTTGTTTTTGTTTTTTAATGTTTAGTTTTGAGGGGCGGGGGAGAGGGAGAGAGAGAGAGAGAGAGAGAGAAAGGGAGAGCACACATGCGTGCATGATGGGAAGGAGCAGAGAAAGAGGGAGACGGAGAATCCCAAGCAGGCTCCATGCTGTCAGCTCAGAGCCCAACTCAGGGCTTGAACTCATGAACCGTGAGATCATTATCTGAGCCGAAATCAAACGTCAGACGCCCAACTGACTGAGCCACGCAGGTGCCCCATGGGGCTCTGCTTCTTTGGTGGTGCTCTCTTGGTGTAGAGTGGAGAGTCCACCGACCCCACCCCACAGGCCACTGCTGCTGCAGCTGTGTCTATAAGGAAGGGGAACCGCTGCCTCATTTTTGCTGGTGTTTACTTGGAGCAAAGTAGTTAAGATTAAGAGTTTAATTCACCAGATCCCTCCTTCCTGGTCCTTTGTTTAGAGAGAGCAGGCTTTTCTGTTGTTTGGGGGTTTTTGTTTTTCTTTCTGTCTGTGCCTATTGGCACTTTGGGATTGCTTTAGTGCTCATGCTGGGATAGATGGAAGGTAAAGAAAATTCCAGCTCCTCTGTAGGATAAGACAGTGGTGAATACATGTCATGAGACATTTGTCCAAACACACAGAATCTACAACACTGAGAGCAAACCCTAACACAAACTATAGGCTCTGGGTGATGGTGACGTGTCCGTGTAGGCTCATCAGTTGTGACACATGCATCGCTCTGCTGGGCTGTTGGAAGTGGGCAAAGCTGCGCATGAGCGTGGACAGGGGCCTGTGGAAAGTCTGTACCTTCCTTTCGGTTTTGCTATGAATCTAAAACTGCTCTAAAAGAAATAAAGTTTAAAGCAAACAGAAAATTAGAGAAGGCATTTCCAGGGAGTCCCTCAAGTCCTGAGATGCCTGCCCGGTGCTTCTGCTCTCATCTGCCTTTTGGGGTCCCATGATAGGGATTTCATGTGTTTTGCCCAAAACTTGTAGTTATGGTGAGTGGGAAAACATGGAGTGCACTTTCTCCATCTCACCCGGAACTGGAAGTTCAAGCTGCTGCCTTTGAATGTCCTTTTTGTGTGTGGTGGTGCTCCCTGGGACTGGCCCCTATTCTCAAACCTCATTTTGAGGTTTGGGACCTGTGCTGCTCACCTCTGCCTTCCCCAGAAACTTCCCTGTTGCCCCTCCCTAAACCCCAAGCCTGGCCCGGCTCCCACTGACACTCGCTGCAGATTCAGGCCCAGACCTCCTGGCGTTGTCCCCAGCCGGCCTGAGCAGCTTCCAACCTGTGATGCTCCAGAAGCACTTTTGGTTCTTATAGGTTTACTTGCCAGTATCATACCCTGGTTTGCTCACTACCTGCTCTGCTTCAGGCCTTTCTGTTGATATCTGTGGTCCGCATCAGAGGTCCTTGCAGGGTAGGTGTAGCCATCTGCCTGTGTTTCGAGCCTGGAGAAAGGCTTCAGGCCATGAATGCATGGAGATCTTTGGCAAGATCGGGAATTCCTGGCCAGAGGATCCCAGAAATCGCCTCCCCGCTCCTGCCTGTCTTGCATGCCACGGCCTGCCTTCCCACCAGCTTGCTCCTCAACTCCACGTCCAGCTGTCATTCCCTAGAGCACCCACCCTATGCAGTTGTCACGGACACCTAACATTCCTTCGTGGAATGTGCTCCATCATGGTGTGGGGCTCCAGCTTCTGTGTGGTGAGGCCACAGGTGGAGTGGGGAGCCCAGCGTCCAGAACCATCTGATAGGACAGATGGGGACAGGCAAGCTCTTGTTTTCCCATTTGTCAAATGGGAGTGATTCTAGGAACTTAAAGGGCTGTGCTGGGGTTAGCAGTACGGTCTGTAACAGCCTGGCATGCTGTAGATGCCTGAGAACGGGGAAGGAGGGAGAGATTTTGTTTCAGATATGATTTCCCTGTTCCACTTCTGTACGGGGACCAGAAGCACATGCTAGGGGGGGGGGCTGTGGTGTTGAGGGGTACCCTGGACTCAGGCTGCCTTCTGTGGAGGCTATGCTGGCTGTGTTCTCCCCACCCCCCGCCCCCAGGAATGGAATCCAGCAGGAATGTGCGGTGCGTTCTTCCCGGGATACTTGGGCCACCTGCACCATCTGGCCGGGCTCTCGGAGCACAGGGGCCTGTGAGTTATGTCCCCACCCATGTTTATGCCCCATTTTCAGGGGGAGCATCTGACCCCTGGCTAAAGCTTCAGGTGGGGGAAGGAAGTCCCAAACGAGTTAGTAAGTCTTCCTGCCATCTTTCTCAGCCCTTCCTGCTTCCTCCTGTGGCCCTGCCATGCCTGCCTGCCCCGCAGGACTCCCTCAGCCTCGCTGAAGCCCATCATTTAGATGCTGAGCCACCTTGTCCCAGGATGTGCTGTCCACTTAGTGACTCCAACCTAAGCTCTATTCCCTAATTTTATGTTGCTGTTTAGCCTCCCTAGCAGTTGAAAACCTCGAGACCCAGTGCTCAGCCGAGGACAGGGCCTGCTGAATTCTAAACCTCAGGCCCAGCTTGATAGAACCTAGGACCCCCAGTACCCCGGGCACATGCCATCCTGGAAGCTGCCATACCTGGCACCTTGTCCTCAGGGCTTGCTGGCCCTTCTTATTGATGAGAAGCCTGGGTCCTAGAGAGATGAAGTAACTTGCCAAGGTCACCCAGCTAGGCAGTGGTAGGTCTGGGTTTGAGCCAAGATCTGTGTTGCCCTGCATATGAGTTTTGCCTCAAGTCAGCAGCTCACTAGCAAGTCAGCTACAGCTAGCATGCAGGTGGCAGATCCTGTCACTTGGAAAGGCAAGAGCCTGGGGTCAGACGCATCCTAACTGGGATTGAGGTTCCAGCCCAGCATCGCACCCACCAACTCTCTGTCCCTGTAGCTAGTTGGCAGTGAGCTTGCCTGATGCACCTGTGGGTACTTGTGGCCCCGTCCTGCTCCAGCCTTGAGGTGAGACAGCCAATGAGAGGGATTGTAAGTGCTACTGTGTCACAGGATGGTGGGAGGTCTTATTAACAAGGACCGTGCTGTGGGGTGTGGCTGAGGAGCTGCTGTTTTATGGCAGTTTGGCAAAGACAGGCAGGGGCTGCCAGCTGGGTTACGCTCCCTTTGGTGGATGCACATGCCTCCTACATGTGCACATGCCTACACACACATGCACACACATACGCCACACACACTTCACACTTGTATGCAGATGTGCACACGCATGTTACATACAGAGAGACACAGAGGAGGAAAATATTGAGGGGCAGAAATCAGCTCAGATGGTATCAGTTTGGACTTGGGTCTGGAGCCTTGGAGAGAAGACTCTTTCCATACGTTTGGGACCTAATGGGAAATTTTCCCTCCAGGGCTCCTCTGCTCCTGCTTTTGTCTTCTGGGACCCCCTTGAGGTCTGCCTGCAGGCCCCGACCAAGGAACAGGATCTGTGGTAGTGCCTCCCAAGGCCCCGCTTGCCTGCCTGTGGCAGCATCTCGCCACTTGGATGCTCAGTTCTTGAAATGTGCTTCCCAGCAGCCTGTGTAGGCTCCGGGCTCTGGCAGCATCTCCATGCAGCTCCCACTGGCCTTTCTCCTGGCGGAGGGAGCCTGCAGCAGTTCTCCGCCCGGTGGTGACAGGCTGTTCTTGTTTGGAAACAGAAGACACCATTACTGCTTTTTTGTTCCCTTTCCTAATGAGGTTCAAGTTCAATGATGCATGTAAAGTGCTGGCCCTGTGTGTGCACGTAGTAAGCACCGGGGCCCTTAGCACCCTGTTCCCCTCTCTGTCAGCTTCTTCCTCCTAGTCCTCAGAAAAGCACAGTGGCCCCGCCTGCTGCAGGAGGTATGCCAACCAGGGGCTTTTGGAAAATCCGTTGTTAGGCCCTGGGCACGTGGGGTCAGTGGGCAGACATTGAAGGCTTTCCCACTTGCCAGTGACCCAAAAAATCACTTTCGGTTTTTGTGACTCAGAAATAAGCTCAACCCACACACCCTTCAGATGTTCTGAAAACCTGGGCTGAGTCCTCTGGATGGCTGTCAGCTGTGGGGTTGTTTAAGTGAGCGTTTTTATAGAGACCCATGCACAGCTGGACTCTAGAGAAAGTGAATGGAAATTTTACTCTATATTTTACCAGCTTAAAGAGGGAGGGGTTGCCTTTAATCTCATGTTTCCCGGCACCCCATGTGTTTGCTGGAGGTAATGTGTATAGGTGGTTGTTTATTTTGATCCGGGCCCTGTGGGGAGGTGAGTACCATGTGCTTAAGTAAGTGAAGTGAGGATGGTCCCTTTGCAGATGGTCCCTTTACAAATTGTCCCTCCTTGGTCAGGGGACTTAGGGCTCCTGGCAGTCCTAAGGAGCTTATGAGTAGTTGAGGAGGGACTAGATGTGGGCTGTAAAGTAGGTGAGAAGTCAGGCTCTTACACACAGCGAGTGGGAAAAGGAACCCAGGAGAGTGTCCCCCTGGTGGAGTGGGAGGCGACTATCAGGTTAAGTCACATTTGGGAAGGAGTCACTGGAGCAGCAGGTCATGAAGAACGGGTGGAATCCAGAAGCCCAGAGAGGCCATCTGGGCAGAGAGGGTGTGAGGTGTGAGCCAAGGCCCAGAATGGGGCATTGAGGGTGAGGGGGCCCTCACCGTCTCCTGGGGTGGCTTGGCAGAGACCAGCGGTGGCCTTCCTGGCTCTGCACCATGTTGCACCTCATGCTCCTCTCAGCCACAGTGAGTGTGGAAACCAGAGTGGGCTGGAGAACAGACACACTGTTCCTGTTTCCCTTCCCGGGCCTTCTGGCTCAGGATTCCCTAAAAGCAACTCTGCCGCCAGCCTGTCCTCTGGGTGAGATTTTTGGGTGTAAACTGGTTGTGTGTTTCTCCAATTAAAGGAACCCTCCACACAGGGGATGGAGGAAGTAAATGTCCAGGCCCACTTCTTCTAAGGCATGTCAGGGGAAGCTACAGAAAGGAAGGGATGTGTTATATCATTGGTGAGTTTTGAGTCTTTTTGGAAACTTGGAAGTTTGTGTCAGCTTGTTACCCCAGCTCTAAGGCCTTCTGGGCACTGCTGCCTGGGTTCTTACGTACCCTAGAGAAAAGTTGGCCTCTCCAGAAAGGTTACTTGGGCTCCTGCTGTCCTGTGGGCTCCGAGCACCCTATGGCTGTCTCCACCCTGCAGTAGCAAGGTGCACCATGGCTGAGTGGTGTTGGGAGTGAGGGGATGTCTGTGTGCACTGCTGCTGTGATGCTGACTCCTGCAGCCTCTTTGGAAGGGCTGAGAGAAAGCTGGTGGCTCTGAGGCAGCCCGAGTCCAGCCGTCCTAACAGACCAGCCCAACCTTCCAGTTGCCCCCAGCTCTTTTAGCACTACCCCCCACCCTCTGGCCAAGAGCAAAGCATGCTTTAGGCTGGATTAAAGCAAGAACAAGAAACACATACTTGCTTGGCTGAGACTGGTTTTAAGAAGACAGAAAACTCATACTGGGAAGATCCGTGTGGGCACAGCAAAGTGCCCTGTACGTAAGATGCCAGAGTTCTTTCACCAGGACTAAGGGAACGACACACACCAATTAGTACCTGTGTGCTGGATGCTGCTGTGAATGTGTGGTCTGACTGGGTCTCCACTGCTCACCTCTGCAGGGGGGAAGGCAGTGCCCACCCTGGAGGTAAAGAGATGCCAGGACAATGACCTTGGGTAGTGGGCTAGAGTCAGGGTCATAATAAGCAGGGACTGGGCTGTTCCTGAAGACAGGAGACAGACTTGAAGCCTGTCTGGGAAGTCTGAGCTCAAATTCTGTACCCTTAACAGTCCCTGAGTGAGGTGCCAGCCTGATAAGCATGATTGCTGGGCAGGGTGACCCAGTTGAACCAAGCTGTTATTCTACCATGTGCAGTCTTTCTGGGAAAAGTGCCAGGCTCAGAGCTGGTGTCGGGTACCTCCGGGAGCCTTTCCAGATGCCTTGTTTCCCTTGGGACGATCCTTGATTCTTGAGGGGAAGGGCCTCTTCCTAATGTTTGTACACCTCATGGGCCCAGGACCTTCTGTGGTGCGGTGATCCACTCTGCCCCACCTGTGGGTTGAGTCTCTCTCTGGAGGACTTGCTTTTCCCAAAAGGTGCTTTTAGGACTGAACATACTGTAGACCCTCATCGGGACCTCCTGGGTCTGCTGGCTAAGCTGGTAAGTGGCTGAGATAGAGCCCTAAGTAGGCATCTGGGAGCTGTGCCATTGGAGGTATCTTGGGGGTGTGAATCCTGTCTCCTCCCACAGTGCTGGAGAAAGCAAGTTGGGGGGTACTGAGCCTGGTTCTCAAGGCTGGCCAACTGAGGAGCGAGCATGGAGCCTGGACCAGGCTGTCACACTGTGATGACAACTGGGATTATCACCGTAGGTGGTAATTCCCATACGACAGTTTCAAGTTTCAGGTCAAGAGCCAAAGCTGGTCCTCTGTCTCCTCTTTCATCTGGACAGAGATCCTTGCTGGCATATTTTCTGGCTTGTTCCTCAGCTGTTTTCAAAACCTTATGCTCCACAGAGACTCTGAGGCCCCAGGGGGATGGGGAAAATTCCGGGCTTGCTGATCCTTGCTGCACAAGAGACCTGTGGGGTGGTGGAGGGCTACAGCTTTCTGGTAGACCATCTCTGGGCTCCTGAAAAGGGCAGAGTGGGGCTGGCATTTGGAGCCCTGGTGGGCTTTGCAACGCGCCAGATGGGTGGGATCACCCTGCCACTGTCACCTTCTGACCCATGACAGCCTAAGACCCGGCGGATGCCACAGGTTCTGTTGACATATGGCTTGCAGCCTTAGGAAGAATTTTCTCAATAGTCCCAAGCACACGAACCCCCTACCAGGTTTCCCAAAGTGGAGGCCTCAGCCTTACAAGGAAGTGGAGGGTGCTGAGTACTCATGGAGAAGCCAGGCAACAGGTAATCATGCAGTTTTCTGCAAAGGAGCAACATAGCAACTACCACAGGTTTGACCACGTGAATAGTCACCGCTTCTGATAATTATGATAAATAATGCTTGTGCTTCTGGATGCCTCCTTCCTCTGGCAGGGGAAGGGTGGCCTGCTCATCACCCCCTCAGGGTGTAAGGGTGGAGTGTCATTAGCCCCATTTCACTGGTGGGAACATTGAGAGATGAAACAAATCTCTGCGTGGCCACGGTAATCCTGGTTTGTTTGTTGTCTTTTTGGGGGGCATGATGAAGGAAGGCCCTGGAGGTGGGGCGGGTCGAAGGGAGTCTGGGAACAGAGGAATTATATTTCCTTTTCCAAATATGTAAGTCAAGGGTGGTAGGGTTCTTGACCACTTGATTCAAGTGCCCAAGAAACTCTGGAAACAAAAGGTTTTTCAGGGGAAACTCCAATCTGCCTTAGACTTTGAGACCTTGCTGCCTGCTGGTCTGGTCCTTGATTTTTGATGTCTGCTTACATCTGGTACATCTCATATTCTGGTGCAGAATATAAAATATGCCCTCCCCCCACTGCCCCACCTCATCTCTGGTTCATCCCCTGGATGCCTGAAGTTGGGGATCCCGCTTAGGGTGGGGCTAAACCTTCTGAACCTCCAGGAGGTGGCTTTGGCTGGGCTCATCTGCCTGGGTGGATCCCTGCTTTTCAACTTGTTAGCCGTGGGGCTCAGGGAATGTTGCTTCCACTTCCACACCTTCAACTTCCATCTGTAAGACAAGGTATTGGCTCCCTTTCAGAGACATGAGGATTTGAGGCCATGCATCTGGCTGATGCCTGTTGCCACAGCTATGTGTTGCCCCCTAGAGGTCTCAGAGCCCCTGATTCAGGCCAGCATCCCAGGTGCCTTCTCCCCCTGTGCATCTAAAAGCCAGTAAACCTCTCAGGAGTACCCTAGATTGGGGTGACCCAGCACTAGAGCAGCAGGGAGATTTGCAGACCAGCCTCTAGGACTGAGCCAGAACGACACCCCTCCAGGGTAGGAATATGGGCGAGCAGCAGGTTCCCTCACGTGGTGGGGAGTCTCCAACTCACCTCTGCTTCACCTCCTTGTTTATTCCGCCAGTGGAAAGGGCCTGGGCCTTGGAAATCCACTGAGGACAGAGCAGGGCTGCCAAAACAAAACCCCACAGACTGGGGGGCTTAAACAACAGACATTTATTTGTCACAGTTCTGAAGGCTGGGAAGTCCAAAATCAGTGTGCCGGCCAGTTCTGTTCCTTGTGGAGAACGTCTTCCTGACTTGAAGAAGTCTGCCTTCTTGCTGTGTCCTCATGTATCAGAGGTAGAGTGCGCGCATGTGCTCTGGTGTCTCTTCCTCTTATAAGGACACTAATCCCATCATGAGGGCCCCACTCATGTGACCTCATGTAAACCTAGTTACTTCCTCAAAGCCCCACCTGGAAGTAACATCACATTGGATTGGAGGTTAAGGCTTCAATATGTGAATGCAGGGCGGGGGACACAGATATTCAGGCCATAATGGACTCACAGGCATATTGTCAGTTTGTTCCCAGAGTTGGTCTCTGACTTCTGGGTGCTGTGAACTTGTCACTTCATTACCTTCAGTTTCCTTATGTGCACGTGAAGTCACCCTTTCAGAGCATGATGAAGGGAGCAAAGTGAGCCCCACTTCTCAGGTCCTAAGGTCAGGAAGGAAAAAGGTGTTGGGGTTTCACTCAGGAGGGAGTCTCCCGTCCTTCCTGTTCTGCCCTTGAGGGAGGGGCAGTTGGTGGACTATTGTGTGTGTTCAGAACATTGAGTTTTTATAATTTCTGACTTGTATAGTTGCAAGGTATCCCAGTGGTTCTGGTCTGTTTTTTACAAAAAATATTTTTTAACATTTATATATTTTTTTAATTTTTTTTCCCATAATATTTTACTGTCAAATTGTTTTCCATACAACACCCAGTGCTCTTCCCCATAAGTGCCCTCCACCATCACCACCACCTCTTTTTCCCCCCTCCCCCGTCCCCTTCAACTCTCAGTTCATTTTCAGCATTCAATAGTCTCTCAAGTTTTGCATCCCTCTCTCTCCCCAACTCTCTCTCCCTCCTCCTCTCCCCCGTGTTCTCCATTAGGTCTCTCCTGTTTTCCTGTTAGACCTATGAGTGCAAACATATGGTATATATGGTATATATGGTATCTGTCCTTCTCTGCCTGGCTTACTTCGCTCAGCATGACACCCTCAAGGTCCATCCACTTTCCTACAAAGGGCCATATGTAATTCCCTCTCATTGCCACGTAGTACTCCATCGTGAATATATACCACATCTTCTTGATCCACTCATCAGGTGATGGACATTTAGGCTCCTTCCATGTTTTGGCTATTGTTGACAGTGCTGCTATGAACATTGAGGTACATGTGCTCCTATGCATCAGCATTTCTGTCTCTCTTGGGTAAATCCCCAGCAATGCTATTGCTGGGTCATAAGGGAGTTCTATGGATAGTTTTTTGAGGA
>NC_043713.1:70921916-71010447 GCF_006229205.1 Suricata suricatta
TTTTTAAGAGACTGAGAAAGACAGAGCATGAGTGGGGGAGGGCCAGAGAGGGAGACAGAATTGGAAGCAGGCTCCAGGCTCTGAGCTGTGAGCCCGACACAGGGCTCAAACCCACGGGCCATGAGATTGTGACCTGAGCAGAAGTCTGACTCTTAACCAACTGAGCCACCCAGGTGCCCCAAGTCTGGTCTGTTCTTGAGTAGCATAGTCTGGCACAAATCTGCAATAGCTTATCTTCTGAGGGAGAGCAGCCCTGGGTAAGGAGAGCCCAGGATGGTGTGCATATGTTGGGTGAATTCAGGGTATGAAGCCCGGGGCTTGTCTCTTGCCCTCTGACCATGTGGGGCTCAGTGGCTGCTCTTTTCTTCTCTCTCTGCTGTCAGAGTCTGGACTGTGGAGGTGCTGTAGGTGCACCGCTGAGCATGGATGGCCCCCCAGGTGGCTGTAGCTGGCTGGCCTGGCAGAGTCCCATTTCCATGAGTGGGTGAAGCATTGATCATGGAGACACTGGATGGGAAGCAGCTTCTTAGAGCTGATGCCCTCTCTCCATAACTACTGATGTATTAGTTTCTTGGGGCTGTGTGACAATGAGCCACACACTGGGTGGTTCACACAATAGACATTTATTCTCACTGTCATGGAGGCTGGAAGTCTGGGATCAAGGTGTCAGCAGGGTTGGTTCCTTCTGAAGGCTGTAAGGGAGAATCTGTCTCAGGCCTCTTTTCTTGGTATGTAGATGGCTCTCTTCATGTTCAACGTGGTGTTCTCTGTAGCTGCTGGTCTGTCTTTAAATTTCCCTTTTCGAGGTGCCTGGGTGGCTCAGTTGGTTGAGCATCCGATTTGGGCTCAGGTCACGAACTCACGGTTTGTGGGTTCGAGCCCCATGTCAGGCTCTGTGCTGACAGCTAGCTCAGAGCCTGGAGCCTGCTTCAGATTCTGTGTCTCCCTCTCTCTCTGCCCACTCACTCTCTGTCTCTCAAAATAAAATAGAGACCAAAAAAAAATTTTTTTTAATAAATTTCCCTTTTCTGTGAGGACATAGTCATATTGGATTTGGGCCCACCCTTTCTCATTTGACGTTGATAAAGACTATGTCTCCAAATAAGGTCACGTTTGGATATTTTGAGGGTTAATACTTCAACACATAAATTTGGGTATCAGGGAAGACACACTTCATTCAGTCCATAACACTGTGCTTCTCTCTTCTTTTTAAAACATTTCTAAACCTGGCTGATAATTAGTTTTTTGTTTGGGGTTTGGTTTTTTGGCAGGGGTGGGGTGGTTAACATAAAATTTATCATCTTAACCAGTTTTTGAAATGTTTGTTTATTTTTGAGAGAGAGAGAGACAGACAGACAGACAGACAATGTTCACGCTGGGAAGGGGCAGAGAGAGAAGGAGACACAGAATCCAAAGCGGGCTCCATGCTCTGAGCCCTCGGCACAGAGCCTGATGTGGGCTCAGACTCACAAACCACGAGATCGTGACCTGAGCGAAGCCGGATGCTTAACCAACTAAACTACCCAGGCACCCCCGTCTTAACCATTTTTAAGCATACAATTCAGTAGTGTTGAATACATTCACATTGTTGTACAACCAGCACGACTGTTTATCTCCAGAACTTTTTCTTCATCCCAAACAGAAACTTGACACCCACTCAGCAGTCAGTCAGTCCCCACTGTCTTTCCCTCCCAGCCCCTGACAACCCCCATTCTATTTTCTGTGAATTTGCCTATTCTAGGTACCTCCTATGTCATGGACTAAATATGTGTCCCCCTCGCCCCCCACTTCCTCCAAATCATATGTTGAATCCTTCTAACTCACAATGTAATATCTGTAGGTGAGGCCTTTGGGAGACAGATCATGAGGGCACCCCTCAGGATGGATTAGTGATTAGTGCCCTTATAAGAAGAGACCTGGAGAGCTAGTGCCTTCTTTCTTTCCACCTGCCAAGACAAGGCCATATGAGCACACCGCAAGAATGTATCTGTCTGCAAGCCAGGAAGAGAGCTCTCTCCAGAACCCAACCACACTAGCATCTTGATTGTCCACTTCCAGAACTGTGCAAAAATAGATTTCTGTTGTTTAAGCCACTCAGTCTGTAGTATTTTGTTATGCCAGCCCTAGCAAACTAATACACTTATCTCAATGGAATCATGTACTGTTTGTCTTTTTGTGACTTTATTTCACTAGGCATATCGCTTCTCGGCCTCTTGGCTAAGATCAAGCGTATTTCACTAGGCATAATCTCCTCAAAGTTCATCCCTGTTACAGCATGCTACAGGATTTCCTTCTTCTTCTTTTTTTTTTTAAGATTTTATTTTGAAGTAATCTCTACACTCAATATGGGGCTTGAATCTACAAGATCAAGAGTTGCTTGCTCTATCAACTGAACCAGCCAGGCACCCTGGACTTCCTTCTTTTTTTTAAACTGAGTAATATTCCATTGTATGTACAACATCTTTTGTTTATCCATTCATCTGCTGGTGGACACTTGGGCTGCTTCTGCCTTTCAGCCATTGTGAATGATGCTGCTATGAACATAGGTGTATACATGTATCTCCTCTCCTAACCCTCCTCAGACAGCGCCAAGGCAGAGGCGGGGAACGTGGATGTTCCTCCTGCCCTCCCAAGCTTACCTGGCCTAAAACAACAAATATATGTTCTTCCACAGTTGAGGAGGCAGAAGTCCAAATCAAGGTATATGGCAGGGCCATATCTCTCTGAAGGCTCTAGGGGAGAATCTTTTGTTGCCATTTGTAGTTCTGGTGGCATTCCTTGGCTTGTGGCCACAACATTTTAATCCCTGCATCCACCTCCACACAGCCTTCTCTTGTCTCTCAAAAGGACACTTGTCATTGGATTTAGGGTCCATTGGATAATCCTAGGTGATCTCATCTCAAAGTCCTTAATTTAATTACATCTGTAAGGACTCTTACCAAAGTAAGTTCCATTCACACATTCCAGGTGTTTGGATGTGGACATGTCATTTTGGGCCACCATTCAACACACTATAGTGTCCTTCCTACTTTCATGTTCTGCGTGGGAGCCAGTGTCTGTTTCTCTTTAGGTCTTGGAGTGGCCACTTCCCTGGGGAGATGGTCTCTGCTGTCCTGCCTGAGGGTCTGGCTGCCCATCATGGGTGGCTTTGCCATGATGTACATATCATGTGACTGCTGGGATTCTGGCAGCTCACAGGGGCAGGGGCTGGGTCTGTGGTGCCTGCTGTCAGAAACCCAGCAGGGTGCCTGGCATGAAATAGAAGTGTCATGGGGCACCGAGGTGGCTCAGTTGGTTGAGCATCTGACTTCAGCTCAGGTCATGATTTCGTGGGTTCAAGCCCCATGTAGGCTTTGCACTTAGAGCACGTAGCCTGCTTCAGATTCTCTCTTTCCTTCTGTCTCTGCCCCTCCCCCACTCACACACATGCCCTCTCTCTCTCCCAAAAATAAATAAACATTAAAAAAAGAAAAAGGAATAGAAGTGTTATACATTTTGGCTGAATATTGGGTACTCAACATTGTCTGAGGCCAAACTGCCTCCAAGAAATCATTCCGAACCTTGTTGCAGAGTCAGGGTGGTACTAAAGAATAATGATCACATCATCCGGCGGCTGAGGGCTGCAGCTTCCCAGCTGGTGTTCCAGCCTCTGCTTGCCCCACCCTGGCACCAGCTGGTTCCCGCCCCAGGCCCAGAACATAAATCATCTTTCCCTCCTCGAGGATCGAAGAGGTTTAGGCACAGGTGGGTCCTTGAAAATAGAGGAAAATCTTTTAATAGCTCTCTGGATACTGATTGGGGGTCCTTATCTACCCACACTGGGGGCATC
This sequence comes from Suricata suricatta, assembly GCF_006229205.1. NCBI lineage: Eukaryota > Metazoa > Chordata > Mammalia > Carnivora > Herpestidae > Suricata > Suricata suricatta. The sequence goes on from NC_043713.1 coordinate 70,925,746, forward strand.
CAGTCTTTATTGCTAAAAGTCACCCTCAAAATTGACCTTGTGGTGATTCGGTCTCCAACCAGCTGGAACCCAAACCACAAGTGGAAGAGTCATAAAAGCTATTGTATTAGTCAGCTTGTTTCCTCCAAGAGAGTTTTAGTTTAGCCTTGTTCAGGGCATCTAGAGCTGCCTGGAGAGCTGAAGCATCAGGCCCTTCCCAGCTAGCTTTTTCTGGCCTTTTGGGGAGACTTGCCTAGCCTCAGGGCCTTCTGTGTGCACAAGCTGGTCTGGTCCGTGATCTCCCACTACCCGGGCAGCCAGAGCTTTCCACACTAGCCTGGTGACATCATTGTTGGGGTGGCAGCGTGAAGTAGGATCATGGTCCCAGGATCCTAAGGCGCTCTCTGTGCCCTTCCTTTTCCCACAAAACCAAGGGCTCTGACAACAGGCCTCTCTCCAGGGTACAGTGGCCAGCTAGATGGGGAACATCTTGTTTATAAAGAATTTGACCCACTTGGTGTAGATGCAAAAGAAGGGACAGCTGCCAGCCTGATGGCAGAGGAGAAAGCAGAAAAGCCACCCAAACTAACCAGATATCTTAGAAAGTAAAGCAGCCTATCACTGCCTACCGGTGGCCTGGGGTAATGGTGCCAGGCAGTGCTGACGTCTGTCCGGAATGTTCTTGGTCTTCAGGAAACAGCTGGGCAATGTTCCAGGTTCCCTGTTTTAACAGAGGAAAACAGATCTTTTTTTTTTCTTTTTTTGAAATGAAATGACATGACATAAAACTAATCATTTCAAAGTGAACAACTCATGTTTAGTATAGTCACGATTTTGTGCATCCACCACCTGTTTTGTTCCCAGATACTTTCATCACCCCTGAAGGAAATCTCATACTCATTAAGTATCCACTTTCTGTCTCAAGAGACTTGTCTGTTCTGGACATTTCATATAAATGGAATCAGATAGTAGGTGTTTTTTTTTATGATTGCCTTCTTCAGTTAGCGTAACATTTCTGAGGTTCAGCCACATTACAGCCTCTGTCGGTACTTCGTTCCCTTTTAAGACTGAATGTTATCCCATTATCTAGGTACGCTACAGTTTATTTATCCATTCTTCAGTTGATGGACATTTGGGGCATTTTACCTTTTGGCTGTTGTGAATAATGCTGCTTGAACATACCTTGAATTATTATTCTGGTGTAAGTTTTGCTTTGAACACCTGTTCTCACTCTTTTTGGTTATATTCAAGGAGGGGAATTGCTAAGTCATGTAGTTATCAGCTCAGCGTTTTAGAAATGTCTTCAGAGAGTGACCAAATCGGCAGGTGACACAGACGGGCCTCGGTATAGTGAAGCTCCACCTGTCCTCTCTTGGAGACTCCTTTCCTTATCTGAAAAATGAGCATCTAGAAGTTACTGCCTGTTAAGGGCTGAGTGGATTCAAGGAGATCAGGACTGTCCCTCGCCCGAGGAAGTGCCCAGCAAAGGGTAACAGGTATTTTGCTCAAATACCTGCTTGCTATGGCACATTTGAGGCTTTTTCACTGCTCTACTATTCTACTTCACTTCCCTGAAGTGCAACAGATATTCCCGGACTGTACTTGGGGTTCTGCTACATAGTAAAAAAGCAAGCTGAGCCCTGGGATCCCTGGCCAATCCTGCAGATAGTATCTGCTCTCAGCACACGGGGTGTGGGAGAAGGGCTCGAGGCTGTGCACAAGCATGGCATCCAGAGCCAGGTGGAACCTGTGGAACCTGTGTGCCCTTCGGTGAAACAGATCTTTCTGTCCCAGTCACGGTTTTCTGAGCCTCTCCTGGAGGGGCAGCGCCTACCTGGGAAGACACCCCCAAGGACGTGAGCTGCTGTCTGCAAGTCACCAGCACTGCAACACTGTTAGCACTGTGCTGTTTGCCTGCGACCCAGGGAGGAGGGAGGAGGGGGGGGAGTGGGGAAAGCAGGGCTTCTGCACATATGACAAGGTGAGGGCTCAGTGCCTGCCTCTGCAGAAGCCTGCCCAACTGCAGCTGGCGAGCCACCGGAAGGAAGACGGTGTTTGATCCTCTTTTGCCTTGGTAAATAAATACGGCCCAGCCATTTGCTGACAGTGTAAACAGGTATAGGAGACCACCCTGCCTCTGTCTTAATGCATGATGGAGTTCTTGCCAGACCATCCCCCACCCGAATTCTTGATGTCCCTTCTTTTTTCCTCTCAACCCTGGTATGTGTTTATTAGGATATCTCCCCTGGCCCTTTACAGCTGTTTCCATATCTGCTCTGGGAGGGGAGGGCTGAGAATATAACCTTCATTCCTCCCAAGGATTTGCTCCAGGCTCTCATCTTGGGATGCCTTGGTCAGAGTGGGGGACAGGAGCTGGGATCTGGGCCCTGCACCTCTGGCAGCAGCAGGGCAATGGAAGCAGGATCTGGGGACCCTCCAGGTGCATTGGGTCCAGCAGGGTCTCTCCTACAGCCAGGAGACATGTGGCCAGTGGTCTAGGCTTGGTTCTGCACGTAATGCCCTGGGAGCCCTTGTGACAGAGATCCCAGTAGGGCCTGTCAGAAGGCCTTGTAAGATGCATGCTTCCTGGCTTGCAGATAGAAAATAGGGAAGGAGTGTCAAAGTTACTGGAGATGTTTGAGGCCGAGCTGAGGGAAAGACAAGCTGTGGGAAGAGACTGGGGTTCCTTGCAGGGGACAGGACTGAGGCTGGGTGAAGAGCATTTGATGCTTTGAAGGTAGATAACTCTCTGGCCCTCTGAGAGCCCTAAGGCGGCCGCTGCTGGGCTTTGGGCACGTGTGTTGCTGTGATCCGGTGAGGGGTCCTTCTCCAGCACTGGGTGTGATCTGTGATTACCAGATTCATATGGGCTGGCAGGAATTTCATCCAGTCTGCATCAGAAAAATGCAGGTGCGCAGGGATGTGGCCTGGAAAAAGTGATGTATAAGGTCTGTAAGAGTAGAGGGGCAGCTGTTGGAAACAAACAGTGGCTGTGCCAGTTGGACTTGTCTGGCCATGTGACACTGGCCTCCTTTTGAGGCTACATATACAGAACCTGAGCAAGGCTTCCTTTTATTGTCCTTTGTTATGAAACAAATATACAGAAGACTTTAATAAAGCCCAGGTACCCACCACCCAGCTCACTCTCATCAACTCAGCGAGCACATTGCCTGGAAGTTTCCATTCTGTGCTTATTTTAGATGTGGTTGCAGGGGGGCTGTCCACATGAAGTGGGGGATGAGGGGCAGCTCCCCTTGTGCCCTCTCTGCAGCTCAGCTACCCAGGCATTGCCCGTGTCAGGGAGGGATCTTAGGAATCTGTGCGTGTGGTATATACTCATTACATAACATCATATGGAACATTTTAATCATTCTTAAGCATATTTCTCACGCTCATTGGCATTAAGTACATTCATACTGTTGTGCAGCCATCACCACCATCCATCTCCAGAACTTTCTCATCTTCCCAGATGGAAACTCTGTACCCACCAAATACCAGCTCCCCATTCCTTCCTCCCCCAGCCCCTGGCCCCCACCATTCTACTTTCTGCTCCACGAATCTGATTATTCCAGGTCCCTCATATAAGGGGACTCACACAGTAAATTGAGCAATTTTTCCCACAGCATCATGACCTCAGGGTTCATCCATGTTGTAGCATGGAGTCAGAATTGCCCTCCTTTTTAAGACTAAGTAATATTCCACTGCACAGCCATACCACATTTTGCTTATCTATTCACCCATCAGTGGATACCTGAGTTGCTTCCACAGTTTGGCTATTGGGAATACTGTTGCTAGGAACATGGGTGTGCAAATATCTGTCTGAGTCCCTGCTTGCAGTTCTTTTAAGTGTATACCCAGAAGTGGAATTGCTTGATCATATGGTAACTCTATGTTTAATTTTTTTGAGGGATTTTTTTTTTTAAACCAGCATTGTCCTTGAGGTGTAAGAAGGGGATGTGATCTGGGCTGACTGGGACTTGTTCTTCCCACTTGGTGGGGGTGGGGTGGCTGCCTTTTGTTCTTGCATCAAAGGCTAGATTTTAGATTTGCAGAGCGCAGGGATTGTGGCCGCTAAGCCGACTTGCCTGGAGAGGAAGAGGTTTTGGATTTCACTGTGCACATCCCTTTTCCACACTCAGCGGCCGCTGTCTGCCAGCTCTGAATGGGCCTTGCTCTCCCCCGCCCTCCGCCCCGCTGGTTAGCTGCTCTGTTGATCAGCCCTCATTTCCCTGAGCCTCTTGCAGCCTTAGAATTGCAGCCCCCCTGTCCCCCCTCACCCAACTCCTGCCTCTGAAATCAGTGTTTGCTTTCAGCTTTGGGAAGAACTTTGTAGGAAGCTCCGGGCTTAACTCCACCACCAGGTGCCCAGTCCTTCGAGGTAATGAGACTTCCCACTGGATGTTCCTGGTAGAGGAGGGGAGAGCAAGGCCCCTCTCTCACTTTGCTCTGGTTCTTGGGAAATGGCAGCTCCAAGGGGCCCCCAGTAATATACTTTATAGTCGAAGAGGTGTGGGGACCCAGGGAGTGGAAAAACTGCAGTGTAAAAGGAAGTCCCTGTGTGTAGTTTAGGATGGGCGACAAGGAAATGAGAGCTTTCCTCCTCCCTCTGTCCATTTGCATTTGAGCAGGGCAGGATTCGCTGGGACATGGGCTGGTGCCTCAGGTGGAAGGCAACAGTAACAGTGACCAGCCATCCGGAATCCAGACATAAAAACATCGGTTCCTCAGACGTCAGTTTGGGGAGACGTATGCAGAATTGGAAACAGTTGGGTTTTTAGTTGCCTGATCGTCATAATTATACCCTGTGGAGTTTGGCCGTGGACCTGGTTTCTCATTCTCACCTGGTGGAGGTGAAGTGTCCACATCAGAGTTAATGGCCCCACATAACCCCGGCCAGCAAACCTTCACCAGGCACTTGATTTTGCCCTGAGTTTTAGTCAAGACATTGCTAAGCTAGCACTTTGTTTCACAGATGTGGAATCTTTATAATCTTTGGAGTGAGCCCCGAGTCTGACCCTAAAATTCTTACTTGGAGCATCACTTGGTATTAATTTGATGATCTTGGACATGAGCTCAAAGTAGTCACAGGTTGGGACATGAGGTGGTGGTTCTCAGATTAAGGATGCTCTGCCAGATGATAAATACGTTGACTTTTTCTTTTCTTTCCTTTCCTTTCCTTTCCTTTTCTCTTCTTTTCTTTTCTTTTTTTAATGTTTATTTGTTTTTGAGAGAGAGAGAGAGAGAGAGAGAGAGACAGCGTGACCAGGGGAGTGTCAGAGAGAGAGGGAGACACCGAATCTGAAGCAGGCTCTGGGCTCAGAGCTGGCAGCACAGAGCCTGACACGGGGCTTGAACTCACCAACCGCAAGATCATGCCCTGAGCCAAAGTCGGACGTTTAACTGACTGAGCCACCCAGGCACTCTGATATGTTGACTTTGTAAAAGATCATTATTTCAAAAAAAAAAAAAAATCAACTGAAAGTTCTTAGGATATGTAGACACTGAAAATTCTGTGCTAATGGAAAAGCCAAGTCCAGAGGAAGAGTGGGGAGCAGGGGAAGGAAGCTGTCGAAGGAGGTGAGTTTGGGAGGTAGGGCATGGCTGGCTGACCCGCACAGTGACTATAACATTTTAGAGCTGAGTGGGCCTCTTTTGGCTGTATAGTTCACACACCTGATTCTAAAGTCTGGAAAATTGAGACATAGACAGCTTAAGTGATCTGCACTGATTCTCACCAGGAGGTACTACCTGGGCAGGACCAGAGCCTCACTTCTGGGAAATGCTCATCACAGCCCATAGAACTGGCCACCTGCCCCACCTGGAGGACGTGTCCTGGGTTGCAGAAGTAGAGCAAAGACCCTCCTGGCTCAGGGGGTCATTTAGGCTACCTGTGAGGAAGGCATCTGACAGCTGAAGCCTTCTGTCCAAAACCTGAGCTGCCTTTGGAAGCAGCTCCTGTGGAAGGCAAGTTGTCAGTAGGGGCTGCTGTAATATAGGGCTCATATCATGGATGTTGAGGGGACAAGAAGTCCTTCATGTTCATTTTGGTTTTTTAAAAATCTGTGATTCCCCAAAAGGAAGTGCAAGCTGAAGTCCAACCTGTTTTGGGGCCGGGGTGTGGGGTTAGGGTTCTGCATTAACAGGGTTTTATGTTTCTTAATACAGTTAAACCCTCCCCATCTGTCCTCAGAGAGGCTGGGCAAGAGCTAGTTGAGTGCGTTTGGAGATTCTTGGGAGAAGACAGAACTTGACCTTAGCCTCCAACTGTCCTCATAGGACAGTACAAACCCCAGCAGGTGGTGGTACCTGGAGCTCCTCGGTAGCCCATGGAGCTCGATAGGGGACACAGGAGGAGCCCACCCAGCTCTGAGTGTCCCCTACCCTGTCTGCCACTTTCAACTCAGAATTGGCCTCTGTTGGAGCCCTTCTGTGGACACACTCAGCAACAGAGCTCCGCCTGGCCTTTGTGGTCAGCACCCATACACAGACAGCAGGGACACAGTGCGAGTGACAGCCAGCACAGTGGCAGATCCCAGCTCGTGCTAGTTCAGCAGTCTCAGTCCTGGCTCCTGCAGGAACCCCCAGGAAGCCTTTGCAGCCACCAGGGCCCAGTTCTCCCTGAGCGTCTGATTTCGTTGGTCTCTGTTTTTGTAGCTCCCCAGGTGGCACTAACACGTAACCAGGGCTCAGAACACCTGTTAGAGGGCATGTGACTTGCTGGGACACAGAAGTGGAGAATGTGGGAGAGGCAGAGCTGTGCGAGGAACCTGGGGCGTAGGTGGATGAGTCGCACAGTGCACTGGCAGTCGTCATAGCTGGGTGTGGTGAGCACCTGGTCACTCTAGCCACGGCTCCTCTCGGCTGCCGCATGGAAAGACCTGGAAACAGTCCCCCCACGAGTATTGGGGGGTCGACTCTGGAAGCCTGTGCTGCCTGGCCTAGGTGGTACAGTGCCACCTAGAGCTTGAGCCCCAGGCTGGATGTGCTTGGTGGCAGAAATTGTAAACTGGGAAGGAAACACTGCAGAGGCTGCCTGTGGTGGTGACGTTTGGACAGGGCTGCCTGCTGGTGAGTCATGGGGAGGTGATGTAACCCAATCAAGATGACCTCAGAAATCCCATGGGCTGTGAAGATGCCCTAAGAGTCAAGAAGTGACCCTCACATGAGACTTGGAGTGGGCTGGGCCCTTGTGATTTAATGTCCTGGTGAGGATCCATTGGATTCAGACAGTTCTGAAAACAGAGCTATAGAAAGGTAGGCCAAGAGGTATGGGCTTTGTGATTTAGCAAGGGAGGAAGGGGTGACTGTCTTCAGGTGCTTTGAGGATGGAGGTGTTATTCTGACTACATAGTTCTGAACAGCAGGGGGCCGGCCATAGGGTAAGCCACTCTGTCCTCACAGGGACGCTCAGATTGGAGTACAGGTGATATGGGACTTTGTCAGACCCGCTGGGAGGTGGGCTGAGGGTCAGCCAAAGGGCAGGGTGGAGTGAGGGGAAAGGGCTGTAGCATCCTTTCCCTGCGTCAGGATTGGCGGGCCTGGGACACTGCTCATGTTGGCCAGGGCTTGCACCTGGAGCAGTATGATCTGAGCTCCTCGCCCCCATCGAGTCCCCGTGGACAGATGCACAAGGATCATCCCCGATAGCAAGATGCTAGCATTTGGGGTCCACTGTTTTATAATGGTTCAGTCCACTCCTAGGACAAGGACAGATGTGCCCCAGACAGGGTCCTGAAAGCCCAGTTTCCTATTGTCTGGGGAGTATACCAGTTCTGGCTCTGCCTCACCCTGTGGTCTTTGCTCAGTTTGTTGTGAAGGTGTGGTCAGCACGTCTGGGTGACAGACAGCATCAGCCCAGTGCCTGCTGGGGCGGGTGGGGTGTGGACATTTCTCCAGCCCCTCTCCCTGTCTCTTAACACGACTGCTTCTCTACACACACAGATACGTCGTTCGGAACGCCACCTGGCTACGGCTGTGCTGCAGACCGGGCTGAGGAGCAGCGCCGACACCAAGATGGGCTGCCCTACATCGATGACTCACCCTCCTCCTCACCCCACCTTGGCAGCAAGGGCAGGGGCAGCCGGGATACACTGGCCTCGGGAGCCCTGGAGTCCACCAAAACGGTGAGTCCCAGGGGAGCAAGGCCAGGTGTGAAATAAGGCTTAGGCCTGGCTCCAGGCTGCTGTCTACTTCCTAAAGGTGCCTTGAAAGCACATCCACTCTGGGCAAGTAGCAAGTAGGTGATATCAGGAGCAACCAGTGGTTGAAGTCACTAAAAACTCCTTCTTCATTCACCCATCTGGGGCACCTGCTGATCTGGAGACAGCCCTCTAGGTGCTTTGGAAGGGACTTCCTAGAACTCTGTCAGCCAGGTGTGGAAGAGACAGGCAGCACATGCCGAGGCTGAGAATGCCACCACTGTCCTACCAGCAGGACGTGGTGGCAGTCCCAGCAGTGGTGCTGAGGGCAGGAGAGGGGGACAGTGTCTGGGCTCTTGTCCCTGTGCTACGTGCAATGCACTTGCTCCTTTTTACCAGCAGAGGTGCTGCTGATGTCTCCATCCATATGACCAGGGTCTTCCCCCTTGAGGTATCATTGTCATTAACAGTCCTGATGTTACCTCCTCTTTGGAACCGAAGCTCCAGGGCCATGTGGCCAGTATGTAGTGAGTGGCACATTCAGCAGATGCCCTCCTCTGCACCCAGAGACGCCCCTGGGCCCCTCTCTTGTAAGCACAAAGCCCCGGGGTGGTTGCAGGCTCCTGAGGTAGTCCCACATGGCCTGTGGCCTCCCTGCTTTGATCCCAGGAGAGGCACTTCACAGGTGCATTAGAGCCCAGGTACGCACCCCAACCTTTGGGACAAAGGGCATCCCTTTGACTTTTCAGGTTCTTTCCTTCTTGAGATGAGATCCCTGTCCTTCAGGCGGGTGGCACTTCACTGTCTTCCTGGTCCTGTTGCCCCTCATGGCAGATACCTTCCTGCCTTTGCTTAGCTTGTTTCTGATGATGTCCTCCCGGGTTTAAATACGAGAGAGGAATCTGCTTTTCTCCATTGTTGGTAGGAAGGGCCAGAGCGTGTCTTTTCATTACAGTTGCTTTTCTGCTGGGCTGGTGCCTTAGCGGCAGGACTGCTTCTTATTTATGCTTCACTGTTGTACAGATTAGAAAACTGAGGTTAGAGAGGTGAAGTAACTTGCTCAAGGCCACAGAGCTACCAGATTTGAAACCTTCTCAAATCCTCAAATGATACTCTTTACTTCAATTACTTGGCCTTTCTCAGTGCACTCCCTTGCTTTCTGCTTCACAAGCATGATTTGGTACAGACCGGGATCTTTCCAGTCCTAAATAAGTTCCTGAACTTGGCATGGGACTGCTCCGGGAGGCTGATCTGCCCTCCTTGTGCCCAGACCCCACGCAGCTTGGCTGCCCATCCCCACCAGACTCCTGCCTTTGGACCCTCGTCTACACTGACTCAGAGTTCTGCCCTCGCCTTTTAGCCATAGTCTGGGGGCTTAACTGCTATGGAGCCTGTCACATCCTGGTGCCCACTGCCTCCTTTGGCCCCCATGGGAGCCTGTAGACATGTCTCATTTTACACATCTTTGCTTTCCAGAGATGGGGTCTCCAATCCCAAGCATGCCACCTGGTCCAGAGGAGGTGTCAGGGAGTGTCGGGAGAAGATGGGAAATTTTCCTTTCTTTTCTTTTTTTCTTTATTTTTATTTTTTTAATGTTTATTTATTTTTGAGAGAGAGGCAGAGTATGAGTGGGGGGAGGAGCAGAGAGAGAGAAAGAGGGAAACACAGAATCCGAAGCAGGCTCCATGCTCCAAGCCCTTAGCACAGCCCAGTGTGGGACTTGAACTCGTGAACTATGAGATCATGACCTGAGCTGAAGTCAGACACTTAACCGGCTTAGGTACCCAGGCGCCCCTCTTTTTTTTTTTATTGAGTTCACATACACATAACGTAGAATTTGCCAACTTAACCATTTTGAAGTGTGCAGTTCAGTAGTATGAAAGGCATTCACCTTGTTGTGCAGCCATCAGGACTATCCTTCCCCCTAACTCTTCATCTTGTAAATCTAAACATCTGTACCTGTTAAACAGCTCCCCACTCTCCCCTGCCCCCAGCCCCGTTAAACTACCATTCTACTTCCGGTCTCAATGTATTAACTACACCTCACACAGTATTCTTCTTTTTGTGACAGTCTTGTTTCGCTGAGCATAAGGTCTTTGATTCATCCATGTTGTAGCATATTGCAGAATAATTCCCTTCCTTTTTAAGGCTGAATAATATTCCGTTGTATATATATACTGCATTTTGGTAATTTATTCATCGTTGGGTAGACACTTGGGTTGCTTCCACATTTTGGCTATTAAGAAAAATGCCGCTATGAACATGGATCTGTAAATATCTGTTGGAGACCCTGCTTTCAGTTCTTTTGGGTGAATGACCCAGAAATGGAATCCTGGATCCTGTGGTAGTTCTGTTTTTAATTTTTCAAGGAACAGTGACTGCACCATTTTATATTCCCACCAACAGTGCACAAGAGTTTTGGTTTCTCCACATCCTTGCCATTACTTGTTTTCTGGAGGGTTTTTTTTTGTTTTTGTTTTTTGTTTTGTTTTGTTTTTTGATAGTGGTTATCCTAATGGATGTGAGGTGGTAAGATGGGAATTGGATTGAAAAAGGGCTGTGTAGCTTTGTTCCAGAAGCCCTTTGGTTAGGTTCTTGGAGCACTGGGGTGGACACCCTCCACTGCCCTGGAGACAGACATGGCTTTGACTTTCTGGCTTCCCTGCCAGTGCAGTGCCTGGACAATGAGACTTTCTTCTTTACTTTCCTATTTTTGGTTTGAAGAAGACAGCTCTTACTTTCTAATGCCCACAGGCAGTATGCTGGTCTTGAGCCCAAGGTGCCCAGTCCCAATCAATTGGTCAGGGGGAAATCCTTCTCATCTTTCCCTCCCCTCCCAGGGGGGTGCTCATTTCCCTCTACTGAGCCTGAGGTCTTTGGGCTGGGGGGCAATCAGGAGAACTTCCTAGGGACTCCATAGCAAAAAGGTGGCTTGGTGAACTCCAAAGTTGCAGGTCTGCTCCGAGAACGCCTGTCCCCAGGGGAAGGAAGGGAGTCTGCAGAGGCTAGAAACCCCCTTGCCTGGGATGCTGTGGGAAGGACCCAGGCCACCTGCGTGGGTCCTGGTGCCCAAGGTTACCTTCCAACCCTGAGGGCTTATGACATTCTCCACCCCTGGACGTTCTGAGGTGACTGCTGATCTTGACCAAGCTGTCTGCATTTCCCCCTTGAACGATGACCGTGCAATCCCAGATGGGAACAGAAGCCACAGGAGAGGGCAGGCTGCCCTCAGGCAAGAGCCATCAGGCACACATCCTCCATCTCTTCATGGCCAGGTGAGGATATGTCTTAGCAAGCCCCTTGGAAGAAGAGTAGGCCATTTTGATGACCACTGCCTTTCTGCTGGGAAAGCAAAGCTAACATCAGCCAGCTGAGGGAAGCAAGGCAGTATCATGGGCACTCCTGGAGGCTGTTGTCAGAGCTGTGGGCTGGCAAGTAACCTTCCTTCAATGGTGTTAGGGAAAGGGGTGAGGGTCTGGCATCACCCCAGCAACCATCCTGGGGTCAGCAGTGGCAGGACCTGTGTTCTGCCGGATCAGCATGGTCAGTCCTTCCTAGGGTCCTCGAGAGTCCCGACTTCCCACCTATTTGTTTATAAGGGGGGATGTTGAGGCACAGAGAGGGGAGCTGACAGTGGGCAGCCCCTGCTCACTGGGCTCTGTGACATACTGTGTGACATTGCTCCTTACAGTCACCTGTCAGGCCCTATCCCCAGGGTACCAGCAAGGGGCAGACCCAGAAGCATTGGATGTCAGCAGGAAGAAGCTGATACCACCTTAGGGAGTAATGGAGCTGGATGGGCCCACCAGCTGGGGTCTCTTGTAGGCATGTGGAGGCCGAGAAAGCAAACGCACACTTGGATTCTGCTCTCTGCAGAAATGGCCATGCCCACATGCTGCCTCAGCCCCTTGGGGGCCCATGGGCCCTTTGGGGTTTTTTGTTTGGGGTGGGTTTTTGTTTGTTTTTATAGGCAGAAGCCAAAGCATAGCACATGCTCAACCAGTCACTCCTGATTGAATGCGGTTGAAACTCGCACACTGGCTCAGGAATGTCTGACGTCAAACAGCTCTGCTTTATAACTTTAATACTGGCCGTCACCGCATTCAGTATATCCGGTCAACAATTGTGCTCGCGGAACAGAAATTGTAACTCTTGAGTCAAGCTGTGCAACCACAAGTTCATTCACTTTTATGATTCACTGGTCAGGGACGCTTTGACTGTTCCGGTGCCCCAGTGAGGCTCTGCACCAGCCAAAGCAGGATAAATGTTGCGTGCGTCCCTGTGGTTCAGCTTGGCCACACTGCCCGGCTCTGGCTCCTGACTTAACTAGGGATGATGTTTGCTCACACCTGTCCTGCAGAGTTGGGGAGAGGAGGTGTTTGGTGCCAGCTCAGCCTGTACGTGTACGCTTCCTCCTGAGAGCCCTCCCAGGTTGTTTTATCAGCAGGCAGGCAAAAGAATTGTACTGCCTGCCCTGCGCGTTAGCTCCCAAGCTCAAGTCCTTGTGCAGAGGCCAGCCCCTGGCCCTCTGCTGGCTTGGCTCCAGCACAGTGGCCAGCCCTCTTGTCAGTGATGGCATGGCCCCTGCCCAGAGAGGAAGACAGGGTCCTTTGTCGAGAAACTCGGCTGTCAACTCCCAGCTAGGAGCAGCCCACCCCTTCACAGCCAGGGTTTTGCACTCTGATCACCCTGACTCCCCCAGATTGTGGCTGAGTGTAAAGGGTACTCCCCCAAATTCTGCCCTGCCACCTATATTCCTGCCGCTCAGTTGTAGCTCCTGACCTCATGGGCCTGGTGGCAGTTCTGTTCACCTGGGTCCCTCTGTCCGCTTTCCCACCTCATCAGGACCAGTTTGGTTTTATCCGCTCTGTCTGCTTCATGTTTGTGTGGCTTGCTCCATTCCCTGCCCGCTGGCCCAAGCAGAAACAGGAGGCCTTTCTTCTGGCTTGCTGCCTTCTTTTTCCAGTTGCCCTTCTCCTCTGGCTTCCTCTCCACCAAGATCTCCCTACTGTCATGGTCTCAACTGGATTCACGTGCCCTTTCCAGAACTGGCACATGTGCAAAGCAGGGTTATAAATAACCCTGGTCCTGGCCCTGCCCTTTGTTCTCTGTCTTCTGCATTTCTTTCCACCCTCTACAACAGACGTAGTTGGCTGACTTCTGAGCTGTCCCTGCCTGCCAGCAGCCCCCAGCACCATTCCGGGGCTCAGGAGAAGATTCTTGGTCCAAGGAGAGGTGTCTGCCCCCGTGTCTTCTCCCCAGCCCAGCACGTTCCCCGGGCCAGATATTCCCCTGAGCTGGCCGCACCCTTCAGAACAGGGAGAGCTGGAGTCGGCGCCTTCCTGCCTGCTCTCTTTTTCCTCCCAGCTTTCCAAATTGTGTGGGTGGGAATGAGACACACTGCCTCCCACGTGAGCACCGGCATCTTGTGCTGGGTGGGGCTCCACCGCTCCCCCCAACCCCCCCACCGGCACTCACAGTAGCAGAATTGTTCCTGAGCACACAGCAGGGCCGGGTGGGTGGCTGCTGCTGCCCAAGGAGCCTGCTGTGCTCTTCACCTTTACGTCTTCCCTTGCTTGGGGCACAGATGGCACTGGACACGGTGGGAAGCACGTTCAGGGTCATCTGAGAGCTGCTTCTCCAACGGGCTGCCAACATGCATGGTGTGACCTCAGTGAGCTGAGATGAGAGGAGGTGTCAGCGTCCCCTACCCTGCACAACTGTGCGCTGTGTGCCCCAGACTTGCTATGTGGCACTCCGGGCCCTGGAGCAGGCTAAGCTGACAGTTCTGGATTTTGGCACCTGCTTGTTAAACAGACTAAGGGTTCCAGAAGGAGCACTCAGAGCTTCACAAAGGTACAGCCAAAACTAGGGCCCAACCAAGAGTTCTAGATCCATCCATTCGTTGGTTTTTTCATTGTATCTTCATGGAGCACCTCTGTGTTCCAGGCACTGTGCCGGGACAGTTTCAAGATCAGGCACAGCATGTCCTGGAGATTTCTGCCTCTGAAGCTGCTGCCCAGCGTGCCATGGAGGGGAGAGGGTTCTGTGTGGAGTGGTACTTTTCCCTGGAGCGATACTTAGCCATGATTTTGGTGGCTGCCTTGTATGCATGCATGAATACGTGCACATACTTGGGCATGCACATACACATATGCATGCACCTAGCTTATGCATGCTTAGAGATTCCCAAAGTGGTGGTTCAGGAAGACTTTTTGGATGGTCCCAGTGGGCAGTGCAGATGTGATACAAGCCTCATGGACCCAGAAAGCAGAAGCAGATGGGACATGAAGGTCGGGCCTTGCTTCCACAGTTTATACCTAGGCAGCTGATGCTCAGGGCAAGAGAGCAGTTTCCCTAGACTAGGGCTCACCAGGCAAGCCTGGCTATGCAGCCCTGTCCCCCGACTCCTGGCCCCAGGTGCTTCCTATTGGGCTGGCCATCTATATCACCAAGTGCCTCCCTCCTGCACTCCAGGGAAGTGGAAAGGGAAGCATGGTTGGGGCACACAGAGGGGCCATACTGGGGAAGCCCTGATTCTAGGCTCTGTAAAGACACTGTGAGGCCTGAGCTGGTCTTCAGTCCTTCCTTGAACCCCGTGGTTCTCACCTAGGGGCAATTTGGCCCCAGAGGACATGTAGCAACATCTTGCAGTTGTTTGTGGCTGTCCCAGCTGGGGCTAGGAATGGGTGTTGCTACTGGCACCTGTGGGTGGAGACCAGAAATGCTGCCCAACACCCTACAGGGTCCCCCAGCATCCAGAAGAGAATCTCCCAGCTCTAGAAATCAGCAGTGCTGAGGACCAGGAGCCTGCCCCAGATCAGCAATCTCCCCTGAGTGGTTCAGGAAAGTGGACCGAAGCGGCAGTGCTCTAGTTCTATACCTGAGGGCTGCCACAGTGTGGTTGTCTCGTGCTCACCTACAGGTGGCAAACCAGTGGCAGAATGGGTGTTGTCTCAGTTTCTGTGGACTACAGTGCGGCCCCGTTGGCACAGGGCCAGGCAGAGGGAGCATTGGTAGGTGGTGGGCACAGCCAACTCTTGACACCAACGCTCTCACTAGTGGTCAGATCACAGGTCCCCTCCTGAGTACACAGAGCACAGCCCCCTGGGCTGCCCAGACATCCAACTGGCCCATGGAGGAAGTGGCCAGGAAGTCATACAGTGATTTTTATCACCTTTGGCATTAATATTTTCTAACTGTTTACTGGACAGCTGTAACAAAGTCCCACAGACAGGGGTGTCTTGCCCTGACTGCCCAGCTCCACGCTGCCCATTTCTCAGTCAAGACAAAAGGTGGCCCTCGGCTTTGCTGGATGAATTTTCAGAATTTTCAGTGACCCTGAACAAGCCGTTGACTGGCCGAGGCTTTCTCCAGAGGCTTGTCCTCCGGTTGATAAACACAACTTTCTCTCTGAGAGGGGCCACCCAGGGCATTGTCCCACTGGTCTGACCTCTGTCTGTTTCTCCTACAGAATGAGCTGGACCTGGAAAAGGGCTTGGAGATGAGGAAATGGGTGCTGTCTGGAATCCTGGCTAGCGAGGAGACTTACCTGAGCCACCTGGAGGCGCTGCTGCTGGTGAGGAGCGGGGAAGGCCTGAGCGGGGCTGGGGCACTCTGCTCGCAGGCCCCAGGTCAGCCGTCAGAAGGCAGCACCCCCTTCCTAGAGTCATGGGGACACCGATTGGAGGGTCAGAAACTTCACCTCTGTAGAAGCTGGGCCTCCCCAGGGGTAGTGGATACTGGCGTAAGACAGGTGCCAAACCAAGCTGGCTTTACATTTTTATTTTTAATGGAATTCAAAACTAAAAGCACACGTGTCACATGACCATGACTTTCCGTGGTCACACCACGCACCTGAGATAGGGCAAGCCCTCTCATGTGCGCCACTCCGCCTGTCACCGTGTTGCCTCACCTGTGCCCTCTTCTAGCCCATGAAGCCTTTGAAGGCTGCTGCCACCACCTCTCAGCCGGTGCTGACAAGCCAGCAGATCGAGACCATCTTCTTCAAAGTGCCTGAGCTCTATGAGATCCACAAGGAGTTCTATGACGGGCTCTTCCCCCGAGTGCAGCAGTGGAGCCACCAGCAGCGAGTCGGTGACCTCTTCCAGAAGCTGGTGAGTGACTCAGAACAGGTGCACAGCAGCCTCCCAGCTTACGGCTCTGCAGGGGTCAAGCCTCTCCCTTGACCTGTGGGCCTGTGTTGCCATGGGCTCTGGGACACCGCACCCTTATTTTAAGGCTCCACACTCAATGTAGGACTTGAACTCACCACCCTGAGATCAGGAATTGCATGCTCTACCAACTGAGCCAGCCAGGTGCCCGTGGAGAATTTTTTTTTAAGTGGTGTGGGGAGGGGAGATGTCAGTAAAAATCGAGGTAGTGGGAAAGGTACCCCTGGAGCCTGAAGGAGGACCTTGGCAGAGAGAGGTGGGGAAA
Source organism: Suricata suricatta (assembly GCF_006229205.1). Lineage (NCBI taxonomy): Eukaryota > Metazoa > Chordata > Mammalia > Carnivora > Herpestidae > Suricata > Suricata suricatta. The sequence continues at coordinate 70,942,302 of NC_043713.1, forward strand.
ACCCACCTTAGCTCCTGCCAGCAGCTGTTTTCAGAACCAACAGGTATATTTAATGCTGACTTTGACAATGACATTTCATGCCTTGTAGAAATCAAGACTGGTTCTTATGGACACCCTGGAGAAATGCGGGGCAGGGTGGTTTGTGACTGCAGAGTGTGGACTGAGGCACAGCTCGCGATGAGAGGCAGTTTGGCTCCTGAGTAGCGGGGCACAAGGAGGCCTACGGGTGCCCATCTCACCTCAGCGAAGAGGCAGCCCGCATAAGGCAGATCCTGTCCTCACCACTGAGGGGGTGAGAAGCCTGAGGAATTGTGGGTCACTTGCTGGGACTGTAATCCTTTTTTGTCTCCAAAAGGAGGGCCTTTCCTTCTGCCTTCAGGGGTCATAAAACTGAAGAGCAGATGGTGCTGGATGACAGAATAAGAATTTCTGAAAGTGCTTAATGAGCCCATACTGACAAGGATTCCTTATGGCAGAGGTGGCTGTGAGTCCCAGTTCAGGTCCCAGAGGCAGAATCACCCTATCGGGACAGAAGGTGACCACCATGAAGGCAGGTCAGGGGCCTCTGTGGCCCTTTGCTGACCACAGGACCTAAGAGGAGCCAAGGATATGGCTTTTAAAAAGTCAATAGGACCAATAAAACCTAGGAATCAGATGAAAGATGCTGTGGCAGGCCCCTGGGCACTGGCCAGGCCATATCCAGGACAGGCATTGGCTCGAAGTGCATATTTAACCAAAACCTGGGTCAAGTAAAACTTGTCCAAAAGGAGGAAACAGTTAAGGGACTCAGGAGCGGAAAGAGAAAACCCAAAGGCTGTCGGATTGACGTCTGTCTTCCAGTATACGAGGTTCCAACGTGTGTGGAAAGGAGTCCCCACCTCCTTTGCCATTCTGAAGTGTAACCAGTCAGTCTCTTTAAGAGGAGGCGGTGGGAGAAGGGAGTCTGGATAGAGAAACCCAGCAGCTGTCCTTGGGAGTGCCACTGAAGGCAGGTGCCAGGCAGGACCCTGTGACAGAGGTTCTACTTCTGAGGATTCCTAATCCTGAGACCAGATTGTCCAGGCGCTCTGTGCACATGCTTTTTCCCTGGAGACTTCCTGTTCCCAAGAGAAACTAATCATCCAGTGGTAGAGGTGGCCCAAGGTCACACAGGCCCCCTCCTAGTACACAGAACACAGCCCCACGAGCTACCCAGACAGCCACCTGGCCCAGACCCAGTCCTGGCCTTAGCTTGCACCTGGTCTTGACTGATCTGCTCCGAGGTGTGACCTTCCTGCTAGTGGTCCCCTTTCCACTGCCCTGGGCTGCAGGTACCTTGGACTCCAGGCCGGAATAAAGATACAAGAAACAGGTGAAGCTTTTCACCTTTTTTGTTCAGATTCCTGCCCTATGAGACCCCTTTCTTTTTCTTTCTTTTTTTTTTTTTTTTTTACATTTATTTATTTTTAAGAGAGACAGAGCTTGAATGGGGGAGGGGCAGAGAGAGAAGGAGACACAGAATCTGAGGCAGTTCTCCAGGCTCTGAGCAAGCTGTCAGCACAGAGCCCAAAGTGGGGCTCAAACCCACGAACCATGAGATTATAACCTGAGTTGAAGTCGGATGCTTAACCGACTGAGCCACCCAGGTGCCCCAAGACCCCTTTCTCTATAGCCAAAAAGCAGGAGGCTATATTGATGTGGCACCCCCATCTCTGAAATCCACCCCCACCCCATTTCTCCCTGTGTGAAGTTACTAGGTTTAAACCTAGTAGATTTGGCGCAGCCTGCAGCCCTCCTGAGAATGGGAGAATTGTGTTGTTGAGAAGAAACTGCAACCAGCCCTCTTCCCTGAAAAACATTCTGACATCACCCAGAAAATTATCTTTCAAATGTTCATAATCCGATGTATGCCAGAATTTGGAAAATTTCTTCTGGTTTCCCTAGTGTCCTTGAGCTACCTTTGTGGGTCAGATGTTGCCGCAGGACTGAGCGGGGAGCTGCAGTGGGAAGTCATGCCCCGGAACCAAGTGGAAAGTGTTACATGTGCCACCGAGCTGGGTGCTGGGGCTCTGCCATCCCTTTCCGACCAGCACAGTGGGGTCGGCCCACTCTCACCCCAGCAGGCTCCCCAGCTGGGAGGGTCTTAGGACCAGAGAAGCCCACAGTGCTGTGCCCCAACCATGGCACCTCCCCTGCCCCAGGATTTGTGAGCTGTGTCTGGTAGTTCAGAAAGTCTGGACCCCTTCCTGCAGCAATGTACAGGTTAACTGCAATTGCTCAGGGGTTTGTTTCTGGCCAAAATTTTGTCAGGCTATTTTTTTTGTTTTTCTGATCCTTTCAAACTTCCAGAAAAGTTGCAAAAATACTACAAGAATTCACATGTTCCAGAGACACCAGTTGTAACATTTTGCCAAATTTGTTTTGTCTTTTTCTCTCTCATTTTTATAAACACGTGTGCACGTGTGTGCATGCACATACATGTGCTAAATAATTTGAAAATAACTTGCAGATATATATGCCCTTTTACCCCTAAGTACTTCATTGTGTAATTGCTAAAAACAAAGACAAACTCCTTCCATAACCCCTAGTACAGTGACCGAATTTGGGGACTTTCATATTGGTGTGGCACTGTTATCTAATCCATATGCAAATTTATCTCATCGGCCATCATGTTGTTGATAGCCACTTTCATTCTCTGATTCAGCATCCAATCCGAGGTTACAAAATGGACTTGATTTTCACATCTCTTTAGTTTTCTTCAAACTGTACCAGTTCCTTGGCCTTTGCTTATCTTCCCCGGCCTTGATAGTTTTGAACGGTGCAGGCCATTTTGCATTGGTCTGGTGTTTCCTCAGGAATAGATTCACGTTCTGTGCTTCCAGTCAAAATGAAACAAAACAAACCACAGCAGTGATGCCATGTCCTCCCCGGTGCCTCATATCAGGTGGCACGTGATCTCTACTTATCCCATTATTGGTATAGCTCTATTTTTGGATTAGCTAAAAATGTGAGATTAGACTGCTTGAGCACTTCTCAAATGTCACGTGAAGATGGGAGCTCCTTGGGGAAAGGGAGAAGGAGAAGTAATGGAGGAGTTCTCCTCTCCTGGACCCAGTATCAGTTTGCTAGGGCCACCACAGTCTGCATGACTTGAACAATAGAAATGGATTACCTCACAGTTCTGGAAGCGGGTTGATCTCCTGAGGGCTCTCTCCTTGGCTTATAGATGGTCACCTTCTCCCTGTGTCTTTACAGTTGTCCCTCTATGGGTCTGTGTCTTTATCTCTTCCAAGAACACCAGTCCTACTAGATTAGGATCCACCCTAACAACCTCATTTTAACCTCATCACCTCTTATGCCCTCTCTCTAAATACAGTCCCATTCTGAGGTGCTGGGGGTTACGGTTTCAACATAGGAATTTTGAAGTGACACATTTCAACAGTAACATCCCCTCTGGGCTCCTGACCACATTTTCTAAAGCAGCCCCATAGCTCTTAACCTCTGTTCTCAGCTGTTTGGTGTATTACGTGTTTGTTGATTTATTTATCATGTATCTTTCCTGCTACTGGCCTCGCTGTGTCCAAGTGATTCGTGGCTGTGGTGACAGGGCCTAATGCAAGTCTTTGCTTAGTGACCAGTGGCGGAGGGAGAGAAGGAAATGCTCTGGGTCTGACGTACCTATTGGTATTTGAGGATGCAGTGAGTGGTCAGGGTGATCGGTGCAGCAGGGGCCCAGCAGGGCCTCCGTGCAACCCCCACAGGGAGTGGAGCCAGAGACCAGACAGTGCCAAGGGCACTTGGCTTACCCAGCATCTGGGCTTGTCATCTGAAGAAACATAAAATTCAATATAAATGCAAATGCATATAGAAATAAAATTTAGATTCCGCACAGAACAAACATCAGGATCAGCTAAAGCTTTAGGCTTCCAGCTCCTTGTTGGCCGCAGTGGGAATGCCTGGCTGGTGGGTCACCAGAGTTCTCCATTACCCTCCCCAGGCCTGGCTTTGCTGGTTTCACCTCCTCTGAAGGCGACCTGGGGCCCACATGTGCACACATGACACATGTGTGCTCACACACACACACACACACACACACACACACACACAGATACACATACACACCCACGCCCTTATAAGCTGTCGCTCACTGGGGCGCCTGGGTGGCTCAGTCGGTTAAGAGTCCGGCTTCGGCTCAGGTCATGATCTCACGGTTCGTGGGTTCGAGCCCCGCGTCGGGCTCTGTGCTGACAGCTAGCTCAGAGCCTGGCGCCTGCTTCAGATTCTGTGTCTCCCTCTCTCTCAGACCTTCCCCTGCTTACGCTATCTCTCTCTGTCTCTCAAAAATAAATTAAAAAACATTAAAAAAAATTTAAAAAAAAAAAAAAAGAAGCTGTCACTCAGTTGAGTAACTGACCAGAAGGCTAAGTGAAGAGACTCTCTGTTAATGCCTTTGGTTTGATACAAGACAAATAAAATGCCTCTTGCCTGGTGGCCGATAGCCAACAGATCTGCACACCAGGTGGGGATTGTAATACCTGGACCCCCTTACCAGGTTTGAGCTGGGCTCATGTTTGGACAGCGGGCACTCCTCTTCTCCAAGGGCAACTAGATTGTGTGTTCCTATCGTGTCTGAAGGGATCAGACAAGAGCAGAGCACTGTGGCCACCATGGGCCGGGGGGCTGACCTCCTTGTCCACTGTAGTCTCCTGCAGCCAGCATGAAAAGGCGCCACTCCATGCCACCTAAGTAGACTCTAGTCTGCATTCACTGACAGCCTCAAATTTTAGCCATTACTGGTGGCACTATTGAAATGAGTGAGGTGGGAGTAAAAGCAGCTGCGGAAAGAAACCGTTACCTGCCTGGGACAGTGAGTCACTTCTCAAAGTGTCACTTGGGAAGAAGAGAGCATGCTCAGTGCGTGGGGTGGGGGGAAGCAGGTGGGATGCAGTAGCAGGGAAGAGTCGAGGTGTCTGCAGCTCCGTGCTGCCTGCTGCACCTGGGGTGTCTCCAGAACTGTGCACAGAAGCCCATTTCTCAGAAATATGGGGAGCAGCAGCACCTATCCTGCACTTGTCCCACACTCTCTTCCTTCCTTCCTGCAGGCCAGCCAGCTGGGTGTGTACCGGGCCTTTGTAGATAACTACGGAGTTGCCATGGAAACGGCTGAGAAGTGCTGTCAGGCCAACGCTCAGTTTGCTGAAATCTCTGAGGTACTCGTGACACTCTTCAGACAGGTGCACCCCTCCACCTCCCACGGGTAGGATGTGGGCTGGTCTTTGGTACACCATGACCCAGGAGAACTGGGTGCACCAAGCCAAGTTCTGGCTGTAAATCTCAGCTCTGTTTCTGGGTTGGCTCTGTCAGCCTTGTGTGGGGAAGACTGTTGTGAACAGGTAGGAGGAGCAGCCCATGAGTTCCCTGCCTCTCCACGGTCCTCAATTCTGGGGCTCTGACGAGTCCCCCAGGCAGACGCTGTCTTGTACGATTTGTGTGCAGTAAGGAGTACCTGTAGTACTGTTTCATGAGCAGAGGTCTGGACATGAGAGTCCCAAAGCCGACTATGCACCTGGTCACTAGAGAGCGGGCGGGGAGGTGTGTTGTGCTCCATTTCTCCTGTAGCCTGCTGGTGGCCTTGCTCACCGGGGAAGCTGAGCAGCTAGCACAGGCGCGTGGGGCTGGTATAGCTGCTCCCTCCAGACCCATGTGGGCACAAAACTCCAGGCTAGAGCTCCAGGAGGACTGAAACCTCAAGCCTCCAGTGTTAGCATGAGGGGCCTCAAAAGAGCTCCTCAGATACAGAGTACGATCAGCCTATCGGGCTGGTGGCCATTCCTGGACCAGGACCTGCAGCACCTCCTCCCTGGGTTCCCAGCGGGGGGTTTCCCCACCCTTCCACATCCTGTTTCTGCCCTGTGCAGTTGGGTGACATTTCCTCTTTCTGGGCCTGTCATCACTTGCGATGCCTCCAGCTCCTTGGAGCTCTGACTTGCCTTCCCTCCGCCAAAGAGGGATTCTAGATGGAAAGACTCCAAAGGAGAAATCGCATAGGAAAGATGAATGGAAACTAGAAATAGGGAGTGAGTGAGGTCTCCCTTGCTGAGAGACAGTCATACCCTATCATACCTGGCTTTGTTCTGGGGGCTTTGTGCCATAATTTATCATGAGAGGTGGCATGTTGTGAGTGCTGATCATCTCTCCTGGTGGTAATGGTTGCCATGCTGTTCCTCCAGAGGCTATGGGCCCATCCACTCCCTGCCTGGTGCTGCTGGTAACAGGCTGTATGCACCCAGGGTTCCAGGCTGGCTGCAGATGTCCCTCCCGGTCATTTAGGCCATATCTTTCTTTAGGTCATTCACTTAGTGAACCCCACGCCCTCCAACAGCTGCAACATTGGCATAGAATCCTGAGTGACTTTGGTAAATTGGAGGCCTAATCCTTTAAGAAAAGTCTCCAGTTAAATGGAGCCAAGTTCAAGTCCACCCAGACAGGCTCCTATAAGAGGAGGGAGGAAGCAATGGTGGGACACCAACCCAGGGTCACATGGTCCCACTGACCATGCACCGGTGGGAATTCGAGCTGAGGCAGGGATGCTGTGCGGGAGACAGCATCTTGAGGCCAGCAAAAAGCTGGCCTTCGGTGAAGCTTGTGCTTTGAAGGCAGCATCCACTTTGGTTCTCCACCTATATTTGTAAAAGAGACGCGGATAGATTGGAACCACCCAGACAGAGCAAAATGGAACCAAAGGAAACAGAAGCAGCAGGCTGTGTAGAGGTTCACTCTGGGGGTCTGAACTCAGACATGGGAACTGGATAGTCACCATGGAGCCGTGGTCCCTCATCTCCTCCTAGTCCTGAAAATGAGCCAGGGCAGCATCAGTTAGACCAGAGTTGCCTAAGCTGGGTTTCATGGAACGCCAGCTCACACACAATGGACTTCTGGGAAAAGGGCCTCTGGGTGAAGTTAAGTTTGAGAACTGGGAGATTAAGCCAAATTCGTAAGTTTCCTTGAGACAGGCTTTCTGGAGCTCTGCACGCTTGTGTGCGTGGTGCTGTCCAGGGGCGTGTGGTATGAAGGCTGCCTCCCAGGCCCACATGAGCACGGAACTTGATTTATACAGAGGCTCAGGTTCGGCTCTCACACCCCCTCATCCCCCCACAGCTCTTCGGAACTGCTGAGGCAGATGTTTGGAGGAATAATCACCGTGAGGGGCGTTAAACTCTCAGGAGAGGTGCCAAAGAGCATTGTGGAGTTTGGTCCCAGGGAGCTTAAATAACATCGTTTTTAGTCGTGAGAGGTTTACGGCAGCACCGGAGGTCGAGAGAGCCGTGTCTGAGCCCCTCCTGTTGTTGTTCATAGCCTAGTAGTGGGATTAACCAGAGCTTCTTTCCAGAGATGATTTCAGGGACCCAGGGGTCTTCTGTCCTGGCTTCTCTTGGTACCTTGGACCAAATCAGTGATGCCTTGGATGCAGTTGTGTGAAAGCATGACCTACCCACTGAAAAGCTCTGCTCTCCTCCTGGGGATTGTAGCACCTATTTGTTAGCAACGACGGACATCCCTTGCTTTAGCGCACTTTGCAGGTCCTGTGTTTTTTACACATTGAAGGTTTGTGGCATCCCTCTATTGAGCAAATCTGTCAGTGCTATTTTCCCAACAGCATTTGCTCACTGTGTCACATTTTGGTAATTCTCGCGCTATTTCAAGCATGTCCATTATTATATTTCTTATGATGATCTGTGATTATTGATTATAATTCGCTGAAAGCTTAGTTGATGGTTAACGTTCTTCACCAATAAAGCATTCTTTAATGAAGGTATGTACATTGTCTACAGACACGATGCTATTGAACAGTTAATAGACTACAGTGTACTGTAAACATAATTTTTATATGTACTGGAAAACAAAACAAAAATTCACTGAGCTCACTTGTTTGCAATATTCGCCTTGGTGCCGTGGTCCAGAACCTTTCCCATAGCACTCCGAAGTATGCCTGTACATCTGCAGAGTCAGGAGAGGGTGGGGAGGAGGTGGAGTCCAGTGGGGTCTCGGTGGTGGTGGGGCTGCCCTGGCCATTTCCAAGGGTGACCGCTACTCCAGCCCCTCAACCCCCTTGCCCACTGCTTAACTTCCATGAGAAAACAGTTCTGTGCTTTTAGGGAGGCACTGCGGTTTGCCTTGTTTTTATAGGATTCTGTATATCAGAAGCTCTTGACCAGGGGTGATCTTTGTCCCCAAGAGACAACTTAGCAATGCCTGGGGATTTTTGGTTGTCACAGGAGGAGGAAGGTGTGCTGCTGCACCCATAGATAGAGGCCAGGGGTGCTGCTCAGTGGCCTGCGGTGCACAGGACAGGCCCCTACAGTAAGAGAGGTTCTGTTCCCAAATATCGGTGGTTCCAGGTGAACCACAGCATCAGGGCATGCCTCGTGTTTCGCCCACCCTGTATTTCATGCTGTGGTCCAGGATGCCCCGTAAGTCTTGCCGCAACTAAGATTTTTTGCAGCGAGTGAAGGGTGAGTTTCTTTGCTAAAGGTTTCTGACCACGTAATGGCCTGCCACATCAAAGCTGCCTCATTTGTCCTGTGTGAAATGTGCTTTTCTCTTTGCAGAACCTGAGAGCCAGAAGTAACAAGGATGCCAAGGACCAGACGACCAAGAACTCTTTGGAAAGTGAGTTCTCTGTACCAAGGCCTCCTCGTGCTCCCTGTGGGGGCAGCTGCTGTGAACGGATAGGGCACTTGCTGGAAAAGCAAACATGGCACTCAGTTGGGTCACCTTCTGACGCCTTTGCTATTCCTGACCCAGTAGTGAGAGCAGGGATGTGGAAAAAGCGGCACTGGCTATGGCGGGGTGTGGAAGGACGTGGACAGGACCAGCTTGCCACCAACAGTAGCAACCAGGAAGAATGGGAGGGTTTTGCAAACGCCTACCAATCCGGCACTGCTGGGCATTGAAAATGTCATCGTGTTCTCCCCAGCAACCCTGTGAGGAGGATTTTGTTTTCCTTTTTTCAGATGACAAAACAGATTTAGAATGAAAATAACCCATATGGAACACAGGTCTTTAAGTGGCCAGGCAAGGATAAAGCCAGAGTCGTCAGGCTCCCGGGGCCTGTGTGTGTGTGTGTTCAGCCTCCTCCTTCACTCTGGGCAGAAAACAGGATCAGGACTGATAAGTCACTTCTCAGTTCTGGTTGTTAGGACAGCATGAATAATTGCAGAGAACTGCAGACAAGGCTCCGGTACCAGACCTTCACCATGCTCTGAGTCTCAGGTTCTCATCTGCAAAATGAAGATAACAATGCGTGTCTTAGAGTAGTCATGGGACTCACATAAGGACGTGCACCTGACGTGTGTTAGAACACATCTAAGTGTTCACGCCTGTGATGGGCTGGGCTCGCCATCATCATGGAGAAGCGGGGGCTGCCAAGGACCAAAACCTGTTCTGGACCAAAACCTCAAAGCCACGTGCCCGGCCTTCTAGGGACTTGGGCTTTGCCCTTGTCACTGGGGATGGGTAGTTCCCAGGGGACGTGGAGGTCGGGCTGCTCCCCCTGCTGGAGCACTTACAGTGAGCAGGCGGGTGGTCTGGTGCTGCTTTCTCCATGCCTGGCCGCCTCTCACCTGCCCTGCCCGTCTCTCTGCAGCCCTGCTCTACAAGCCTGTGGACCGGGTGACGCGCAGCACGCTGGTCCTGCATGTGAGTCACTCCACACGGGACCTTCTCATCCTGGGGTTCTTGGCTTCTGTCATTCTGGGACTGACACTGATGTTTTCAGTGCTGCCCAGCCATTCCCCCTTTTCCTGCCACACCCCTTTACTGAAGATGCAGAAATGAGGGGCTCACAGGGGGAAAGAAAGCAGATTCTTGAGCTGTCCTGGGTACTCTCGTAGGAGGAGGTGCAGCGAGGGAGTGTCCTGTCCCACGCAGGAGGGGCCTCCTGGTCCCTGTGCATGAACCAAGCCTCCAAGGTAGACGGGGTGGGGAAACAGACAGCAGGTGCCTTCCAGGCCTGGGAGGATGACCACTGCCCCACAACCTGGGGAGAAGGAGCATGGAGAGGGCACACCTCAGTGGGGCTGGTCCTGAAGACAATGAGGGAAACAAAAATGGCCCCTAATCCGATTGCTCAGGTGGCCTTATTCATTTATGTTTAGAGCAAGTTGTACGTGCATTATTTTTTTTAATTTACAGCCAAGTCACAGAAATGTGTGAAGTGTCCATTTCTTTTCCTGCCCCTCCTGACAAAGGAGCCGCCACCACAAGGATTCTTTTATGCACATGCCAACATACGTGAACATTTTTTCTTTTAATTACACAGAAGGCATCGTGTTATACATATCATTCCGCTCTTTGCCTTTCTTCCCCCTTAATATGACATGGTGGAGATTATGTCCTGCTTCAGCCCAAAGAGCTGGTCCTACTTCAGCCCACTGGGCAGGTGGCCTTTATTCTGTCCCCTTGCTGAGCTGAGCTGAGCATCCTGGCAGGTAGAAACCAGAGCCACCCTGGGGCTCCCAGGTGTGGGGGTTCTGGGATCCCTGATACCAGAACCTTCCTCCGGACTTGTTTTCACCTGTGCAAGGGGGTTCTCTCCATGGGGGATTTGAGAGCCAAGGGGAGTTTGTCTCTCTGAACCAGGGAGCTGTTGACCTCAAGCACAGATTTTACGCATTCCTAGTAGAGAAGGAGTCAGCATTGCCATCTCAATTCTTTTTTGGTTTTTTTTTTAATTTTATTTAAATCCAAGTTAGTTGACATATACTGTAGTAATGGTTTCAGAAGAAGAATTCAGTGATTCATCACTTACACATAACACCCAGTGCTCATCCCAACAAGTGCTCCTCTTAGTTTAGTGCCTGTCACCCATTTAGCCCATCCTCCTGCTAATCTCCCCTCCAGCAACTCTTAGTTTGTGCTCTGTATTTGAGAGTCTCTTATGGTTTGCCTCTCTCTCTGTTTTTATCTTAGAGAGGTTTAGTCTCTTTCCTAAAGAGGGAGGAGCCGGGAAGGCCAAGTGCTTTTTTTTCAGTCTTGAGCTTGCACAGACAAGTGGTCCTAGAGGAGACCGATTCTGCCCCCTAGGGGCATGCTGGAGACATTGTTGCTTGTCACAGCTGCAAAGGAAGAGGCATGCTAGCTAGCATCTAGTGGGTAGAGGCCAGGGATGGGGGGCTGACGTCCTACAGTGCACAGGACAGCCCCCACCACAAGGTATGATCCAGCCCAGAATGTCATCGGGGCTGAAGTTGGAGAAACCCTGCCCTAGGCCCTGAGAGTGGAAACCCTTGTAATGGCAGCGTGCACACAACATGGGCTTGTGGGAGCACCATCTAGGTTTAGGACCTGCTTGTGAGGTGGTGCTCGTGCAAGCGCTGCCCGCAGAGCCCCAGCCTATCTAGAAGTGGTGGTGACGCTTGTCAAGCTGGTGGCCCTGGGTCTGCCCAATGTGTGTCTACAGTTTGCACACTGTGGTGGGTCCTGGGCTGCACTCTCTGATTTGAGTCCTCTCTTCGCCCGACACAGGACTTGCTGAAGCACACTCCCTCCAGCCACCCCGACCACCCTCTGCTGCAGGATGCCCTGCGTATCTCACAGAACTTCTTGTCCAGCATCAATGAGGAGATCACGCCCCGCCGCCAGTCCATGACTGTGAAGAAGGGAGAGGTGAGCAGGGCTGGGGATGGTCTGGGTTTGCTAGCTTGCCCCACTGGGCAAGGGGGATTCAGGGCACCTTTCTCATCCTTGGCAGACTGTGCCTGCCGTTCAGCCTAACACAGGAAATGTGTTAACCTCTTAGGGTCTTTGACGCTGGCAGGGTAAAACCCAATCCCGTGTGCGGGGCGTCAGGGTGGAGGTACAGGGCTGCGCGCCTCACTTGGCCACCTCTGTTTCCTTCATGGCAGGCTGTATCCAGGGCACCCTTTGTTTTCCTCACACCCTTGTCAGCTTAGGGTCTGAGGAGACTGGTGAGAAGGGGTCTGCCTGGAACTACATGGTTCCTTCTGAGTGTTCTTTCATTAAAAACAGTTCCAGGTTTTCCCTGCTATCCAAAGGTAGAGTGTTCCTATGAAATCTTTTGTAAACTGGGGCTCCTGGGGGGCTCAGCTGGTTGAGCATCCGACTCTTGATTTTGGCTCAAGTCATGATCTCACAGTTACGGGTTTGAGCCCTACATCGGGCTCTGTGCTGACAGGACTCCCTCCCTCCCTCTCTCTCTCTCTCTCTCTCCCCTACTTATGTTCTCTCTCTATCTCAAAATAAATAAGTAAACTTTTCTAAATTGAAATGAAGAAGCTATTACCATTTGTAGAAGTGAAAATCTTTGGTAAAAGTCAAATGGTGTAACACAACTTGCAGTTAGCATGGGAAACCCGTATGATCAGATTTAAGGATTTAAAAGGAAAAGGAAAGGGAGGTACATGTAGTTAATGGGCCTGACCTGTCTTCAGCTAAGAGGATCCTCCTTCCTCCTCCACCCTCCCTCCCTCCCTTCCTGACAGTGACCCCTGCTCTTTATCTCCCTGCACATCATTGATAAGAGGGCATAGAACAGAGGGATTAAGAATGCATGGACACAGCTCGCCCTGGTGGCCTCTGACCCATCTGGGAGGGGCCCAGTGAGGTGTGGGGCAGGTGCCGTCCTTGGGGCGCAGCGCTTAGTGAGAGAGCAGAGTTGTATAAATCGGGAGGCTGGCGGCCCACACAAGCATGAGCATCTGTTGTCAGAAGTAGCACCACAGCGAGGGAAGCTGACCTGCCTCTCGGGTCTTGTGCAGGGACAGGAACCATGTGACCCAGGCAGGACATGGCTGGCAGCGAACCTGACTGTAGTTGTCACTGAGAGCCGCTTCTTCCTTCAGTTCATGTGCTGGGTGCTCGGCACTGAGGCCTGACCTTCCCACATCAGGGTTTCTTTTCCTCCTGCCTGGGCCGGTGGGCAGACCACTCTCAGATCTGTCTTTCCTGCTCCTCTTTGGGAAGTGATACATCACTGCTGAGCAGAAAGCTCCCACATGCCCAGAATCTCATCAGGCTTGACCGTGAGTGAGGGACTTGGTGGGATTTTACCTGGTGGACCTGAGCCTGGAAGGGCCAAGGAGGAGAGCGGTGTCCCCTCCAGTCCACCCTCTGTGCTTGACCAGAATCTGGAGCCAGGCTGTCACAGAGATCCAATGCCAGCATCGTCGTGAACTCACCTACCATGTGGCGTGAACTATGCTTGCTTTTCTTCTCCGGGCCTGTTCCTCCTTTTTACAGCAGGATGGGAACACAGGCCCACCTTGCTGGGCCTGGGCACCCAAAGGGGCACGGTTTATGGAAAGAGCTCTGGCAGCCAGCACAGAAGCAGTCTCTGAGCTCATGGAAGGCAGGAGTGGGTCCCTAGCACCTCCCAGGACCTGCATATCCAGCTGTCCAATGGCCAGAACCTGGGGGTTCAAATCTCATTTCCTAGAGCAACAACAAGGCCCTGTTCCTGGTTCACCCCTGCCCCAAGTTCAGGGACCAAAGGAGTGCCAAGCTGTGGCCTCCCTAACTGGGTATGGGATTTGCTTCTGCCCAGACTGCTTACACTGAGTGCATTTGTGCCCAGCTTTTAGGGCACCTGCTCTTTCTCCTTTGCCAACTTTTTTTATGAGAGCGCTGTCCTCCTGGGAAGCAAATGTGCGAGTCCTTTTTCCTCTCAGCTTTTCATATGGTGCTGAATGTGACCTCGGTGCCCCTATCCTGCCGTTCAGGATCCCTGGAGAGAAATCCCTTCTTGCTCTTCAGATTCGTGGAGGCAGCTGCCCTAGGGAAGTGAGGAAAGTCAGATGTTACCTGGGAGTTGGCAGCCCCACCCTTGTTCCCATATCTGTTACCACGGGCTTCCTTCGTGCTGACCCATGATCAGGGTCTGAAAGCCACCAGACAGGACGTGTGCAGGGGCTGGGCGCTTCATGAGCACAGGGGCTTTTAGCTACACCTACCCTCTCCCCGCCAGCGTCTGGTCCTGTTGGCCTTGATGATACTTGCTCAGTGGGAGGGATCAGTTGAGTACCTCAACTGCAAGAGGGGAGAGAGGCAAATGCCTTCTGAAACATCTGAGTCTGACTCGCACGAACCTTCTCTCCCTCCCGGGCCTGGTAAGGGAGGTGGTGGCCAGCCCAGTATGACGGACTGATGTCCACACTCATGCTCCCCATCCCCACCATTCCTGGAGCGACATCACTCACCAGTCAGGCATTGAAACCCTGAACTGACTGCAGCCTGAGTGTCCTCCTCAGTGTGTCCTCTCAGGCTGCCCAACCCAGCTTACAGTCCCCAGTGGGGTAGAAAGGATGCTGTTTGCATAAGCATCAGACATGAAGAGGAGAGGGGGGTGAGGATGGTTTCGTGTGTGGTGAGTCCTAATTTTTCTTCTCAAGGAATCAACGTGCAACTTGACTAATTTAAAAAACAAGTCAAAAAGTCAAGCATACCTTCCACAATTATAAAAAATTATAAAATCACCAGAATTAAATAAGGTAGAAGAGTTAAAAGACTAACTACGAAGTATAATTGGGAATAAGAAATAAACGGAGAAAACTTGTTATTCTTTCTAAAATACTATTATTTGACGTATCCCTATTTGGTTATAGTTCTTTGATAGAAAAAATAGTTTAAAGCTTAAAGAAAAGGATCCTGTAAGGGCAGTCTCCCAACCTGGGTTTAGTCCTGCCCACTACTTACAGTGGTATTGATTGGGGAAGTCCCTGTTTCTTTGCGGCATGTCCATACTCTCTGAGGACAGTGACTCGGCCTGCGGCCCCTCCGTGGGGTTGTTGTGGGGCAGAAAGGATCTCATGACCTCTGAGGGGCTGTCTAAAAGCAGTTGGTGATGATTTCCCAACATGGGCGTTTATCCATGTAGTAGATGAGGGGGGAGCACCCTCTACGTCACCAGACAGGAAAGAATCTGCAGGTCCCGGGAGGGGTGGGAGCTGCAGGCTACTTCCTTTTAGAACTTGTAGCTGGGGAGAACCTGAGATTTGGAAATACCTATTGTTTTACCTGTGTTCCTGTCTCTTAATTTGATATATGACATTGAATATCAAGTTTCCAAAAGAAGAGAAGAAGTGGACTTCTAAGTTCTCTTGATGACTCTTTGAGGTCAGAGGGTATTTTCCAGGTGAGGACACTACAGCTCAGAAAAGTTGAATGACTTGCCCACAGTCACACAGCCACTAAGTGGATAACCCAGGATGTGAGGCCAGGTGTGCCCTGGCACCTCTGTGCACCACAGGTGTGTTATGATTTATGATCGCCACCTCCCACACTCCCCTAACACTCCTTTGAACTAATGTCCACCCGTCCTCTGGTCCATGTATGAAGAGCTACCTGGACACAGGTAGTCACAAGGAGGAGGATATGCCCCTTTGGTTCGGCATGCTCCAAGAGCCTTCCACATTGAGTGGACCCCCATCCCCTGCTTCTCCTGCTGGGAGCATGTTTGGGGGGGGGGGCGGCTAGGGGCTCTGTTTCTAGCTCTCAGCAGTTTTCTAGGGAGAGGAAAGGTGCCTCCATTGGCTTGGGTGTTTGGAGGTATTCTCGCAGTCACTGCTGGTCCCCTGCCTGTCTCTACCTGCTCAGCCCAGGAAGTCAGCGAATTGCTAAGCTGCCCCAGTGGGAGCCCTGAGCAGAGCCAACAGCCCTGGCCCCCGCTATGGCTTCTATAATCTCATCATCCTTTTCAACCAGTCCCCCTAGCTCCAAGGCTGTGTTCTTTGAGGAAGAGTGACTTTGGACAGCATTACAGGTGTCTCCTGGACACTGAACTGTGGCTGGTACATGCTCTCACCAGCCTGCATCGGGGCCCTGGCACCCTAGGGGCTGTGAGCAGCAAACATTTCCCAGGAGAATACCCTTCTCAGGCTCCCAGGAACCATTCAGGACCAAAGGATCCTGCTGGCACTTTTCTTCCTAGGCCTGGGTCCTGTGGGCTAGTGGGTGAGTGCTCATTCATTTAGCTGAATCAACCTAACACTGCCAAGTGATTTTCCCTGTGTGGCTGCCTGTCTGTTCTTAGTGCTGCACCCTGTGCAGCCCGGCATCCCCAACTCAGGCTGGGACTCAAACAGGATGCTCCTGGGTGGGTCTTTTGTTCCCCAACAGCCAGCTGCTTGGAGCCATTCTCTACCCAAGTTCCCAGATGCCCCTCATGGAAGAAGGCAGATGGGCAGGCCGAATAGGAGCCTGAGTGACTGAGGAAATGTCACGAGTGTAGCTGAGGCTGAGAGGTGGTGAGGCTCAGGCAGAGCAGAAGGGAGGCCTCTTGCTTGAGGATTAAAGGATTGGAGACTCCAGACCCTCTTGACAGAGTTGGCAAAGGCTGCTGTGGAAAGGGGATGGGGCCGTGAAGACAGCATAGGGCTTGGGGTTCCCAGCACCATTAGACATGGCATGTGACCTCAGCAGCACCACTCACCTCTGAGCATCAGCTTGCTCAGCTGTGGGATGGGGGTGAGCCTAGACCATGTGCTGTCCAGTTTCAAAGGATGTCCACAATGTAGGAGCCCCATAAGGGCAAAGCCAGTGCTCCGTGTCTAGAGCACTTTTCTCAAGCTGTCATAAATATTTGCAAATGGAGCTTGGATTCTGAACCTGTCCAGGCCCAGGTTTAGATTCTTGTAGGAACTTGGGCATGTTACTTAGCTCTCTGAGCTTTTCCTTCCCCAAGAAATGGAGGAGCTGGAACCTGAGGCCTGGGACAGTCCTGCCAAGGGAGGGGAGAGGTTTTATCAAGTGCTCTCTGCACAGGGCCCAGGACCTGCACGTGCACAGTGAACGTTACTGCTGTGAATCAGCACCGTGCTTCCCAGGTGAGCAGCATGCTCACCCCGCCCTCCACCCAGCAGTTTCCTGTCCTTTCCAGGCTGCGTCATGCTCTGATTTCATCCTCCGCAATCAGTTGTCTTATGATGTGTTTCTCCAGGGCCTGGGAAACAAGAAGCTTTCTCAGGGACCAGGCAGTGGAGGTGTGTTCTGCAGGGAGGTGCTGAGAGCCCTAGAGCAGGCGTGAGGGCAGGAGGGTCAGGCAGGACCCTCAGCACACACTCGGCTGCGGGTGTGTTATTCTGGGGACGCTTGTTCTACGTGTTGAACCTACACATCCCACTGAGTTACCCCACAGCGAGGGCTCCTCTCACGGGCAGTGGCAGCTGAGCCACTGGCATGCAGCCAGCTATCCCCAGGTTCAGGCCTTGCTCTGGGGGCATGGGAATGGGGGTTCAGGCCGGTGACCTCCTCCAGGGCCAAACATGCTAAATCTGGCCAGTGCTTGGAGCCAGGCCGGGCATCCTCAGCCAGCAACTGATGTCTTGTTGGTTCTTTCCTTGGCCATCTTCCTTCTCTCCACCCCCACCTGTGCCCTCCTTGCCACCCTTCTTGGTCTCACCTGGCAAGGCCCCACTCGTTTATCACTAGCCTCTAGTGTCTGTACCTGAAGAAACTTCCAGTACCCGCTCCATGGAGCCTTAGGCTCTGGCTTCTTTGTGTGTCTGAGTCTGCTCAGCTGCTATGACAAAATGCCATCAACCAGAGGCTTAAACAACAGGCATTCATTTCTCACAGTTCTAGTGGCTGGGAGTCCCAAGGTCAAGGTGCCAGGATGCTTAAGGTCTGGTGAGAGCCTACTTCCTGGCCTGGAGACAGCTCCCCTCTCATTGTGTACCCATATGGCTTTTCTTCACAGCATGCACATGGAGAGTTCTCTGCCTTCCTTTTCTTACAAGGGCACCAGTCCCATCATGGGCTTCCACCTTCACGAGCTCACCTAAACCTAATCACCTCCAAAAGCCCTTATTCCAGGAACCATCACATTAGGGGTGAGAGCATCAGAATTTTGGGGTAGGCATAAACATCAGTCTGTAACAACCCACGTCTTCCAAATGGGTCTTCCCTGGATGGGCTCTGTCTGGGGGTGGGGGCCAGTGTTCCCCAGATGACAGCTGGAGGCACCCCTCCTCAGAAGGCTGCGGACACATGATGTAACCTCACTGGCCTCAGTTTCCTTGTCTGTAGAAATGGGAGTGATGGTACCTACCCGCTCAGTCATCATGAAGTGTGGGAGGCCCAGTGACAGGGTATCTCTCAACACAAGGCCTGTACTCATAGAGGACTTAGCTTATGGTAACCAGGAGCCCCCTGTGGGGCTCCTTTAATCCCCTAAAAACTGGCGCCAGGCAGGTATTTGCATCCCTTCTTATGTTTAAGGAAACTGAGGCCCAGAGAACTGAAGTGGTGGCGTTATCCCTGCAGAGAGAAGAGAGAAGGGTGGGCCACAGGCAGTGAAGGTTCACAGCGGCTCCAGACGCCTCGCTCCCTGGGGGGTGATGTTCATTTTTCAAGGAGGCAGTGGTGTCCCTTCAAGCAGGTGTTCCCTGTGATGTAGAGGTAGAGGGACTCCCCAAGGGAAGTGCCTTCCCTCCTGCCATCACTGCTGTGCCCCAGAGTATGCACAAAGACATGCACATGAGGGGACACACACTGCCATATCCACAGGAACACAAACACACACAGAGATATATATGGGGGACACATAGGTGCAGAGGGACATGGGGACGCAGACAGAGAGACACAGAGACACATGGGTTCTCTTTCACACATACTCCTGTGGCCCCAGAAAGCTGGCTCTTCTGAGTCATTGTCCCTCAGACGTCGAGAAGCATGGTGCTACCCTGTCCTGGGGTCCAGTGGGTTCCAGCTCTCTCCTTACAACTCTACCCGGGGGGTTGCTCTGCATGAGATGCGGAGTCAGAGGGACAGTCTTTCCCAGACACCTGACTTCACGCCGTCTTTAGACCACAACCCACAGTGCCATGGAGTTGTGATCCAGGTGCAGCCCAGGCTGTGGCCCTGCCTGTGTTCCCTGGAGGACCTGACAGGTGGACCAGACTAGAAGCTGTACTGGTTCTGAGGGCCTTGGGGACAGGGCTCATGAGCGCTTCTGGGAAGGCTGTCCCCTGGGCAGGCACAGGCCTCCCAGCTCTACACTGATCTCATGTGGCTGACAGTGTGTCCCTGCAGGAGCCAAGGTTCTGAAAAGAGATTCAAGTGATGGCCGCAGGGTCCAGCAACTTCTCCGATGCCTCAATCAAAGAGCCGAGCAGCCCCTCACAAACTCGCTGCTGGACTTAATAGCTTCTCCATCCTTCCTTTTGTTTCTGTTCTCCACGATCATCTACCCTTGGCCTCTCTCTTACCTGAAATGGTGTGGGTGCCGATGGGGATTTGTTGCTGTTCCTTCATGGGCCTGTTTCAGCAGCAGGGATCCTTCCTTAGCATATGGCGTGGAGCTGGGCTTTGAGCAGGCCTGGCCCCAGGCCCAGGCTGACTGACCTCCATGGTCAAGAAGGTGGCGTCTACCGGGGGTCAGGGTTGTAGACCGTGCATCAGGATGGGACCACCAGCTCTAAGAGTCTGCCTCAGGTACACCCCTGGGCCTGGGGAAATATGGATAGAGACAGTGTGATGCACTGCCCCCTCTCCATCACCTGCTGCCCTCCTGTTCCCTAACTCTGGCCTCTCTGCCGGGGTCCAGGCTCCCTTTGTGTATCTGCCAGCATCATAGTTGGGGGCCTGTTTTCTTGGGGCTGGGAACCCCTTCTGTCCATTTCCTGGGTATTTTGTTCGGGTATACTGCAAGACCTCAGGGTGGGCTGGGGTTCAGAAGCAAGGCCCTGTGCCTCCCCGGGAGAGAGGGCAACTGTGACGTGACAGGGATAACTCGTAGTGAATGAGCCTTACTCTGAAGATAGCCACTGCTCTTCACCACCCACGCTGCAAGGGTCTGGCAGGTGACATGCATGAGTCACATGCTCTGGACGGCCCTTGGAGACACTGTGTCACAGAGCAGGGCTTCGACTGGGATGCTTCGGGGGTAGTGGGCTGGCTAGGAGTCAGGGCACCCTCGGCTTTGGGGCTTCTCATAGAAAGATGAGGGTTTGCACAGGCAAGAGTTTGACTGTCAGTGTCAAAACAGGGTCAGCCCATCAGAGCCTCCCAGGGCTGCAGTCTGAGCCCCCGGGGCCCTGCGTGCTCCCCACAGTCAGCCGTATGTCCTCTCAACACAGCAAAGCTGGTGTATGGGCTGCCACAAGCACCAGGGTGACACACAGGGGTCTTGTGGAGGATGAATGTGACACTTCAATCGAATGTGTGAGCAGCAGGACTTTGCAGGGAGAGAGGGTGGTCACAGCTGGGATCTGGGCTTTTCTGACCTGTTGGCAGAGGGAAGGAGTCTACTTCTGAGCTGGATGTAGGGGGCCCTCTGCTGGTGATGGCCAGAAGCTCAGCCCCTTTGGATGGAGAAAGGATCCATGTTCCCTCACTGAAGGTCCCTTGGTCCCTGCCTCCTGGGCTGGAAGACTCTCTGCCCTGTCCCTGCTGAGGGTTCTTCTCCCCATTTATTTCTCTAGAACTTCAGGGTCTCAGGACTCATCTCAGACCTGCTCCCCGATGAGGACCCAGCAGTCAGGTTTGCCCCAGGGTCTCCAGCTCTGTGTAGACATTTCTCCAGGTGCACACACTTTCTTGCTTCCTGTGGGTGTCACTGTCAGGTGGGCTGTCTGTCCATGGGAGGCGGGCATAGGGTGAGTCATGGCCTTGGCACACAGCAGCCTTCCAGCCCTTCCATTTATGGTGTCCCATTTAAATAATTCACTCTCTGTAGCCAGGACCCAGCTGGCCATTGTGAGCCAAGCTGAATGTGACAGTGGCTTGTGGCCTTTGCACCTGAGAGTGTTGGGGCCCAGCCCAGGCTATACCTGCTTCTGGGCAGCCCTGCTGGCTCCAGCTCTCGTGGAGAGTATGGGAGAGCTCAGGGAGGCAGAGGCTCCATGAGATGATGCTGAGGCTGCAGGTGACAGCAGAGCCAGGTGTGAGCCTGCCGAGAGCACGGTGCGGGGGGGGGGGGGGGGGGGGCTGAAGCTTCATCTCGCTGGGGAGATGCTATGGGCCTTTGCCCACTCTTGTGTACATACCTGGTCCTCCAGACCCTTCCCCAGCCAGCACAGTGAGAACTGGGGAGTCACCCTTTCTGGGGGCCGCTCCCTGAAGCCAAGCTGTCTGGGTCACCTGTAAGCACCTGGTCTCTCACCTGGGCTTGTGAGTTCCCAAGGACAGAGACTGCTGTGAGCATTGCCGCTTGCTCACTCTCTGTGCTGCCTGGGACAGGTAGTAGGCCTGTCTGAGGCTTCCATTTCTCACCTGTGAAATGGGCCTAAAGGACCTGCTCACAGGGTGTTGTGGGGATCACAGCATACCTGGAATGTGCATGGGGACAGGAAAGGCTCACCACGTCAGCCTCTCGTCCTACCTTGGTGTGGCATTCAGCTACCCCTGGAGGCGTGTGAGCCAGTGGGAGTGTTCTGGCCTTTCAGATGAAGCACCCGGGTGCAGAGGCGTGTAGCTTGCTGGCAGGCTAGTGCCTCCCATACCCTGCTCAGTCTGGGTCCAGCGGGCCCTGGGAAGGTCACCTCCAACTCAAGCTGCAGGTATCCAGGCATCCTATGTGGGCTTCTGCCTGTCAGGGGGCACTGACCTTAGGAAGACTAGAGCAAGGAGTCTGTCTGTGGGCCCCCTACTCAGCTTCCTGCTTCTCTTGAATTAAGCCCAGAGGTGCCTGGATGGCTCTGCCACTTAAGTGTCCGACTTCAGTTCAGGTCATGATCTCATGGTTCATGAGTTCAGGCCCCACATCGGGCTCCATGCTGGCAGCACTGAGCCTGCTTGGGATTCTTGCTATCTTCTCTCCCTGCTCCTCCCCCACTCGTACCTTCTATCTCTCTCAAAATAAATAAACTTTAAAAAAAAAAGAACTAAGACCAGCCTCTACCATGACCATTGGGGCTGCCTTCTTGAAGTGTGCTGGGCCCACCTCCCCCCCACTCACCAGGCTGCCTCATCCATGCCTAGAGCACCAAGCTTCTAGCCATGGGCCTGTGCTATGGTGGTCTCTCTATGAGAAAGTCCTTCTCACGGCTGGCCTCTTGCCCATTCTGGGTCTCCAGTTGTTGTCCTGGAGAGTCATGGACCACCCTGCCCAGGGGTTTTTCCTGTCATCATTTTCCCTGCCATCGACGTAACTGTAGCGTTCCCCTTCCCCAGCCTCTAAGCCAATGGCTGTACTCTATCCACTCACCCTCCTCTGCAGGCCAAGCACCCAAGAAACTTTGCTGAACAAAGAGGAAAGCATAGTATGTGTGTTCACTGAGACAGAGGGAGCACTGAAGAGTGGGTCTGAAAGTAGGAGGCTGAGGGTGTTAAGGCCTGCCCCGCTGCTGGCCCACTGCCCTAACTCGAGCCCTCACCGCCCCCCGCCCCCGCGTCCCCCCATAGAACCGGCAGCTGCTAAAGGACAGCTTCATGGTGGAGCTGGTGGAGGGGGCCCGCAAGCTGCGCCACGTCTTCCTATTCACCGACCTGCTCCTCTGCACCAAGCTCAAGAAGCAGAGTGGAGGGTGAGTGACCACAGGATGCCCATCCTGCCAGGAGGGGAGGGTCTTGGAGCTTGGGGGACAGGTTGGGTTTAACGGATGGAAG
Source organism: Suricata suricatta (assembly GCF_006229205.1). Classification (NCBI taxonomy): domain Eukaryota; kingdom Metazoa; phylum Chordata; class Mammalia; order Carnivora; family Herpestidae; genus Suricata; species Suricata suricatta. The sequence goes on from NC_043713.1 coordinate 70,964,844, forward strand.
ACATCTAGTTTTTGTTTTTTCTTGTGACATGAGCCTAAAGAGTTCAGTAAGTATGTGGCCAAGGTATATTCTTTAAGTTACATTGTTTCTTACTGGCCATGATGCCAGGCTCAGTGTTAAAGGTCATCATTAACAAACTGGAGACGGTCTAGGTCAAGATCAGTGAACAGCTTGTTGCCTCCTATAGAAAAAGGGAGATCGGGGTGCCTGGGTGGCTCAGTTGGTTAAGTGTCCAACTTTGGCTCAGGTCATGATCTCAGTGTTTATGGGTTTGAGCCCCCATGGGCTCTGTGCTGACAGCTCAGAGCCTGGAACCTGCTTCAGATTCTTTGTCTCCCTCTCTCTCTGTCTCTCCCCTGCCCATGCTCAAGTCTCTTTCTCTCTCTCAAAAATAAACATTTAAAAGCAAAACGGAAGAGCCTACCTGACAAGGTACTATTGGACAACTGTCATGTCATGACCCAGGAAGAGTAAGTGACAGGACAGGGTGCTGCAGGGTCTAGTGCAGGCTGGCAGAGCGGGTCTGGTACCACTAGGCCATCGCTGTACTTTGTCTCCCCAGACCTGGTGAGAGCCTCTAAATTGTTTCCATCCTAGGCTGCAGATGCTCCCCTACCACACACACACCCCTCCTCCCAGGATTCACACCACCCAGGTTGCACCAGCTGGAATGGGAGAAAGAAAGTCATATTGGGAAAGACCAGAGCTAGGCTCTCTCCCCTGTTCTGAGCAGATTCAAGTCAGTCACCTCCAAAGAGAGCCTCAGTTTCCCCTTCTGTCAAGGGAAGGGATTACTCCTGGTGGATCTGTAGCCCCTCAAACTCTACAGTTCTGGGGGTTTCTGTCAGTGGATGCCCCAGTGTGCTCCCGTGTAAGGGAGGCAGTGAGCCACCACCATCAGCCCAGGATAAGGTAGACCAGGCCTAAGTCACATACGCAGATTCCCTATTCTCAGGGGTCACCCCGGCTGGGTCACCAGTGTCTGCCTGTAGCTTTATGCCAGCTTGCTGCATGGACCACAAGCTAGGTTTAAGTTCATGTAAACTGCACAAGCCCCAAACTTGGGGTCTCCTGGCTCTTGAAAACCATGACATTAGTAAAGGAAAGCAGTATGTTAACGTGCAGTTTCCTCATTCAGCAAAACCCAGCAATATGACTGCAAATGGTACATCCCGCTCACGGATCTCAGCTTCCAGATGGTAGATGAGTCGGAGGCGGCTCCCAACATCCCCCTGGTGCTGGATGAGGAGCTGGATGCCATGAAGATCAAGATATCCCAGATCAAGAATGACATCCAGAGAGAGAAGGTGAGGCCACCTGGAAAGGAGCAAGGCTGGGCTCTGTAGCTTGAGTGCTGCACAAGTGTCTGACCCACTCCCCAAATCTGGAGCCTGCGGGAACCCCTGCGAGCCCACCATCCAACCTGTGGAGTGGGGGAGCTGTTCGGCCGCCCCAATGGCGGGAGTCCCAGGGGAGCAGCCTCTCCAGGTGTTCTGGATCACTCCAGGTCGGCCCCTGGTTGTGACCAGGCGTTCAAGTGTAGGGTTGGGCTGGCCGGAGCAGGCACCATGTGTTGGCCACAGACAGAGTGGGTCCCCGGCTCAGTGATGCCCAGCTGAGGTGGGCTCAGCAGGACAGGGGTCTCCTCAGCCCTCACCCCCCTGCTGGCCTACTACACCACAAGCCAAGCAGGCTGAGGGAGGCGCTGGGGACAGTGGGACCAGGCCAGGCTGGAACACGTAACATGGGGCCCCCGGAATGGAAACGTGATTGTGTGGCTCCTCCCCACAGAGAGCAAACAAGGGCAGCAAGGCTATCGAGAGGCTGAAGAAGAAGCTCTCAGAGCAAGAGTCACTGCTCCTGCTTATGTCCCCAAGCATGGCCTTCAGGGTGCACAACCGCAATGGCAAGGTGAGTGTCCCGCCCTCACTCAGCAAGCCAGGGCCTCCCCTTGCTAGCCCAGGCACAGCCTACTGACCCCTGGCTCCTGTCTATCTGGAATCTCACTATGCTGTGGCCGAGGTTCACCACCCAGCCGTGTGGCAGCTGTGGTCTCTGGCTCTTGTGTGACCTTTACAACAGCAACCTTCTTCCTCTGGAGACTGTTCCCATGCCAAGAGAGGCTTGTTCAGGATGGCACACCCAGGCCCATGTGTCCCTCTGACTGGTGCCTTGGGCCAGAGCCCCAGATTGACTGACAGCTGGCTCAATCCCCACAACTGGGAGGTAACAGGGCCTCCAGGAAGTCCAAATAGGGAAGGGGGTTCACAGATTTGTACAGACCTGGCTCTCTGCACAGGGATTCTGTCCAGGGACCTCGCGAGCCTGAGAGGTTCCAGGAGTCTGGCTCCTGGTGCCGTCGGGAGCCCAGGCCTCTCCCTCTGGGGCTGTGAGCATCATACATAGCTGGCAGCACGCAGCTAGGAGAGGCAGCTAGTGGGCTCTGCAAGAGCCTTGTCTCCGGGTCACAGTTCAGGGCTTGTGTGTTGGACGCAGGTGGTCAGTCAAAGTACCGTCGGCCTCTGCAGATCCCACCTGCTAACCTCTGTGGCCCTAAGCTACCACATGTGATGCCCTGGCCGGGGTAGTCCAGGCAGGGGGCTGGTGCCAGAGGCAGAGCTGCCCAGGGCACAGGAGCTGTGGCCTGAAGCCCAGCTGGCAGGAAGGGTGGAGAGTGCCAGAAGCACGAGCCAAGCCGTGAGCATACTCAGCCACCAGGCTCCAGCCAGCCTCTGGCCCCCAGGTACGTGTGCCTTGGAGGGGTGCATTGCAGGACTCTATGTGGGTGCCTGGGCGGCACTGGAGGTAACCAGCGTGTATTCTTCTCACCCCCTCAGAGTTACACGTTCCTCATCTCGTCTGACTATGAGCGTGCTGAGTGGAGAGAGAACATCCGGGAGCAGCAGAAGAAGTGTAAGTGGCATCTGCATGGAGAGACTTGGAACCTAAGGGCTGGATGCTCATCTTCTCCTGTGGCTTCAAGCCTTTTCTTTCTTCCTGAGAAGCTGGGCAGTGGCACTCTTATCCAAGTGAGAGGCTATGTGGAGATCTGATTCAGAAAATAAATTGGTCAGGAGCTCCTGCTAGGGCCCTACTCTCTGTGTCCCCTTTCCCAGGCTTTCCCTGCATCCCCCGAGCATCACTCCCTCCCACTTTCTGACCTCTCCTGCAAACCCTCCCTTTCCACCCCCTCCATGCTTTCCCCAGAACGCCCCGCCTGCCTCCTGAACCTCCCTACCCTGATGCCTGCCTGCTCCCTGTGGCTCCTCCTGCACTCTTGCCTGCCCCCTCCCCAGGCTGTCTCCACCCCCCAGCAGGTGCTATTGCCAAAGGAACCCTTGGCTGGACCAGTCTGGCCTCTATCTGAGGGGCCAGCACTTGACCACTCTTAGGATACGGTGCTCACTCCTCTCTGGGACAGTTCGTTCCCTAGGCGCTTCCCTCTCTAAGCTGTTCTTTCCTTCTCCTGAGCTCAGAGCTGCCGCCTGGTTCTGCCTGGCAGTCTTCAGGGGTGGGAAGGCAGACTCTACCACGGGTCCTGTTTCCTTCCTCTGGCCCCCAGATGTATAATTTGGGATTCCTGAGCCATCTTTGCTAAGAGGTTCCCATGTACGCTCTGTGTGCCCACTGTTCCCAGAGTGCCTGCAGAGAGAGCCAGGCTGAACACCTTGTCCCAGGTGGGCTGGGAGCCCCACATGCCTCTGCCCTGTCCTGAGCTCCCATCGCTCCAAACTTATCATCCGTGCCTGTGCTGAGCCATTTCCCCTGCCGCAGCACCCCTGTGTCCTGGAGGACGAGGCACTCCTGAAAGGCTCTGATGGCCGGTGCCTGCTGCCCTGCCCATGCCCGTGTCCCACGTTTCCTTTTGTAACCAGGGAGCCCCAACCATTTGCAGCATGGCAGAATCTGTTCCCTGCTCAGCACCATAACAGACAGAAATAAGCCCCCTTTCCTCGCCTGGTAGGGGTGGGGGCCTCATTAGCAGAGGGCAGGGCTGTGCTGGCTGTCCATGTGGGGATACCCCATGGACAGATTCTGCGGGGCACCCTCTCACAGTTGCCTGGCCAGCTCCTGTGTTTGTGTTATGCTGATTCCACATACCCCCCGCCCCCCAACATGCCTCCGAGCCCAGCCTGGGCCAATGCCATCCTTGCTTGGCCACTTACTAGCTCCTCTCTTGGGAGCAGATCGCCCCCTGCCGGCCACCACAGCTCCTCACCAGGGTGTGGTGAAAGCCCAGTGCGGGGAGAAGGCCCTCTGGGTGTCCCCGGAATCTGAGGAGCCTTGCAGACTGGCTGGCTGATGTACCTGGGTTCCACTCTCTCAGGTTTCAAAAGCTTCTCCCTCACATCCGTGGAGCTGCAGATGCTGACCAACTCGTGTGTCAAACTTCAGACCGTCCACAGCATTCCACTGACCATCAACAAAGAAGGTGGGCTGTCCTCACAAGGGCTGCTGTCCCTTTCTCCTGCCAGCACGGTCTGTGAAACTGTGGGTTTTCATCCCGAGGGGATATGTGTGCTGTGTAGGGCTTGTTGGCCCCTCCTGGGAGTGGATGGGATAGGTCAGGGGTGGTCTGTCCCCATGACTTTGTGCCTGGTCACACGACCCATCTCAGGCCCTCTGTGCTCTGGGTCTGGTCCCGCTCCCCTGTCCTCCCATCCTAGTACTTTCGCCCACACCTCTGGTCAAGCGTTTTGCATTCACTCACGTGCACACTCGTGTACACTCATTCCCACTCACAGGTATGTGCTCGTGCACATGCACACATGCCACATGCCACTCCTCACATGACAATATACATGTCACATGCCACACCCCACCCCTCCCCTCTCCTGTCCTGGGAACCTTACTGCGTTTCACCTCAGTCCCTGGTCTGCTTGTGTTGTGGACCCAATTCAGGTCCTAAAACCCAAGACAGAGGCTACAATGGTTTGTTTCTGGCTCATGACATCACCTGGCCCCATGCTGAGCAAATGGCAATCACGTGGTGCTCCCATCGAAGGTTGATTTTGGAGCACAGCCTGTCATTTGCCTCCCTCTCTCAGGAGAACGGATGCTTACCTGTTTGGTCTCTTGCACAGATGATGAATCTCCAGGACTGTATGGATTCCTGAATGTCATCGTCCACTCTGCCAGCGGCTTTAAGCAGAGTTCAAGTAAGTAGTTAGTTTGAGAAAGAAGGTAGCAGAGCACTGAGCCAGAGGCTATGAGGTACCAGGGTCATGACTCAGAATATCGTCAGGAGCCTTTGACCCTTAACCCAGTGAGGTCCTGTGCTAGTTGACACCCATAGTGGACCCTTGCCCATCTTTGGTCTCTGGTGAGCTGGTGAGGTGCCCCCTGCAGGTGGGTCTTGCAATTGCAGGCACTGGAGTTTGCTATAGCCAGAAAATACAGCCTGTGTTCCAGGTCAGGAGGGCTATGGGCAGCAGCACCTTGACCCCAGCCAGTAGAGTGGATTTGGCTGCTGACAGCTAAATGTATACCCTTTTCATCCTTCCCCTCCAGGCAGGAGCTCCTGTCAGCAACTCAAGCTGTCAGAGCAGTGAGGGCTGGTTGCATTTCAGTCCAGGCAGCACATGCTGTTATCTCTCAGCATGGCACCTCTATGCAAGCCCTCAGTGTCCCTCGTAGGTGGACAAAGGACAGGCACTGTGCTGCTGATCTGTCCCACTGATGCTGCGAAACTAAACAAGAAATCCCCAACAAGCCACAACGTAGAAGATAGTATTTACAAACCATATATATTACAACCATATGGATGATACGGGACTTGTATTCAAAGAATATTAGAGAACTCTTAGACTTCAGCACTAAGGAGACAACCAGTTTTTTAAAATGAGCAAAAGATTTGAATAAACACTTCACCAAAGAAATACAAGTAGCTAATAAGCATATGGGAAGATGCTCGCGGTTGGTTGTAGGAAAATGTAAACTAAAACCACAGTGAGGGGGCACCTGAGTGGCTCAGTCGGTTGAGTGTCCAGCTTTGGCTCAGGTCATGATCTCACAGTTTGTGAGTTCCAGCCGCACATGAGGGTCTCTGCTGTCAGCACAGAGCCCTGTTTGGATCCTCTGTCTCCCTCTCTCTGCCCCTACCCCACATGTGCCTTCTAAAAAATAAACATTAAAAAAATAATAAAACCACAGGGAGGTTCCACTTCATACCCACCAGGATGGTGATGACCAGAAAGGCACACAGTGTCCAGTGTTGGTGGGGATGTGGAGAAATTGGAACCCGGAGACATTTTGCTGGTGAGGATGTGAAAGACACCCTCGAAGACAGTTTCACACTTTCTTAAAAAGTTAAACACACCCTGAACTGTGTGACCCAGCAGCCCTGCTTTTAAGTATTTATTCCAGAAAGATAAGGACATGTCTGTATAGAGACTTGTGTGTGCCTGATAAACAAAACCCATTCATCCATGTGACAGCGCACCATTCTGCAATAAAAGGGAACAGGGTACTGATATAGACAATAGAGAGGAACCTAAAAAGATTCCTAACAAAAGACACCAGATGCAAAAGATTACGTATTGTATCATTCCACATGTATGAAATTTCTAGAAAAGGTAAAATTTGGAGACCAAAAGCCTAGCAGGGGTTTCTGGAACTGGGGGTGGGAGGAGGTTTGCCTGCAGTGGATCCCAGAGGGCCTTTTTGGGGGGAGGGCAGTGTTCTGAAACAGTGGCAATGCTGATTTACTAACAATCATCAAACTTACAGCAGCTGGATTGTACGGTGTGCAGATTATACCTCCCTGAAGTTGTCACATAGGCGTAATGGTTGCCCTGGGAGCAGCTGTCCCCTCCCCCACATAAATGCTGGTGTTTTCGAGGGCTGCATCAAGGCCTTGCTCCCTCACTGCATATCCTCCCTCCTTCCCATCCCGGGACCCTTCCATCAATAGCGCAGTTGATGTCTGGAACTGCCTCTCCATCCCCACTCTTCTCCTGGCCCCCCTCTTTATAATTCTGTCTGAGTCCTCAGTGTCCCAGGCTCTACACTCCATATCCCCAAACTGAACCTATCACTTGGGCCCCCAAACTTGCTCCTCTTATTTTATGTCCTGCCCCATTGAGAGGTGCCACCCAAGCCCTGGGGCTAGGCCAGAAACCACCCCCTGGTTCCCTGGCCATATCAGTAAGATGACATTCCCACTGGTGGACTTTCCTCATTACCTCTGGCCACCTGCCCCACCCTTCATCCAGGCCCTGAGAGTGGCCACCTCCCTGGTCCCTACCTCTGCCCCCCTGCACCCCACAATTCTCCCAGCACTGAGCTGTTTTCAGTGCCCCGCCCTGGCCTGCAGCACCCTTTGCCCCAGTTGACCTAGTAAACTCCTAGCAGGGTCTGCACAGGTGGTAGGCACTTCCCCCGGCCCCACCCTTCTCTGTGCATCATCCCCCTGGTGGTGATGGCACATTCATCTCCGCCCAGGTCACCAGCAGTAGGGTTCTGCTCACGTAGGGGCTTTAGCCAGGATTTGTCAAATGACCCGGTGAGCGCATGTTCTGACAGGTGCTGATTCAGCTGTACCATGGGTGGAACCCACACAGAAGGTGCTGGGGCCCATACTGGCCACTGGTGTTTTGCTTTATTTTTTCCAAATTTGTATTTAAATCCTAGTTAGTTAACATGCAGTATAATACTGGTTATTGGTTTCAGGATTGTTTTATTTTTAAAAGGAACTTAAGACCCTCTTTTTTTCTTTTTCTTGATTTTAAAAATGTCAAGGAGCAAGAATTCCTGTCCCCTTCAGAGGTCCTTTCTAGCTGGACTAAGAATCAAATTGACATGAGACAACTAACAGGAAAAAATTAAATTTAATAGCATACACACTGGGAATCCACACAGACATGGGATTTACAAAGACAGGCAAAATGAGGCATATGTGTCATCCTGAACCTAGGAGAAGTGGGCTGGCCTCTGAGGCTTCAGAGGAAAGGAATACACTTCACAGGATGATAGGAAGAGCAGGAACTTCGCAGCTAGATGTTTGCCCCGCCTCACCAGCGGGTCACTCAGACCAGATTTACAGGAAGGGCAAAATTTCTCTTGAACCCATTTCTCTTGAGGGTCTTGATTGCTCTCAGCTCAGAATACTCTTCTTGTCACAGTGGCCTGCCCATCTCGGGGCAGCCTGTCTTTGGCCCCTGCGCTTAGAGAAAATTTGGGTAACGTGGAAAAGTATAGTCACCTTCCCTGTGTTGCCCTCCCACAGATCTGTACTGCACCCTGGAGGTAGATTCCTTCGGTTATTTTGTGAATAAAGCCAAGACTCGCGTTTACAGAGACACAGCTGAGCCCAACTGGAATGAGGTGAGGCACTGCTTCCAGTCAAGTCTCATAATGGTGGCCCTGGCTGGCAGCCCAGGATCTTTTCCATAAGGAGAGTCTGAACCTCGCCGCCCCCCACCCCTGGCCAGGGCTCCCTAATGTCTTTCCTCTCGGGCAGGCGCCGCCACTGCCACTGCCCTGCCCACATTCCACCAGCATTCCGGGAATCTCCTGGGAGGGATGGGGGGGCAGTCCAAGAGATTTTATCTCTGTGTTCCTGAGAATCCAACCCCCTCCACTCCCCATCACAAAGAAACAACCTATTTTGCTTGAGAAGCTTTTGGAAAAGAAACTTAAAAGGGCTTTTTTGTGCTGCCTTTGTTATTGCTGAGAGTTTACTTGGTAGGTTTCCGTAGTGTTTTTCCTCAGAAGTTGGAATGAGCCACATAGCCCTCTTGGTTTCCGGAAGCCTGGGGCTCTGCCAGCGGGGACTGGGGTAGGGACCCTGCTTGCCTGTCCTGGATGTTGGGTTTGTATAGCTTGCTGCTCTGTTCTCCTTCACCTTGGAGAGCTGTGGTATAACTTGCTTACTGTCTCGCCTTGAGCATTTGGAAGTACAGGAATGATTATACAGTGGCCAATATTGATGAAGTCCCCAGATCCGTGAGAATGCCATTTCCCAGTTTCTGGAGTAGCTGAGACCTTGGAAAGCCTCATGCTTGAGGCTATGGGTGGAGGCAAACCACCTACTCCCTTGCAGAAGCAGAAGCTAAGACCAACTGGCTGCCTGGTCCACCTCGGGTCATTTGGCTGCCAGAGCCATGGGGCCAGCACCCAGCTCTCCTTTCTTGGCGTCCATGACTATGATCGTTAGACTTGCTGCCTTGGTAGGCCTGGGGCATGGGGGGCCATAGAATTGCCCCGTTATTATAGCTCTGGGCAACTGTGCAGAAAGGGTGATGGCTGCTGCGACAGGGAAGCATCACGGCAAGAGGGCCATAACTTGACAGGGGCAATGAGAAAGGGGTTCTGGACACGGTGCAAAGGGTTCAGGTATGAGCCAGGAGTGGAGGCTCAAGGAGCCAGGGCATGGAGGGTTCCAGACCAGCATCACCTGGTGGCCACCCTGGGTGTGCATATAGATCATCCAGACTATTACACATTCCTGGAACACACGTCCTCCCCACCCCCATGCAGGCTCCGAAATCTCTCCTTTCTTTTCCCCCACCTTCTTCCATTTCCCCACCATGAACCCATGCCTGTAAAAGCACTGGTGTGAAATGCAAGTTTACTGAAGACATCATGGGGTGATGGAGGAGAAAGTCCGAAACACACATCCCATGGCTGACAACTCAAAAGCCTATAAGGAACGGTTCTTTCCTCTCCTATATCACCTCCATGGGTCGACCCCCCCCCCCTTTCAGATAGATTTAATTTTTATAGCAGCTTTAGGTCCACAATTTAAGTCCAGAACAGAAAGGACAGAGATTTCCCATATGCCCACTGTCCCCAAGCATGCACAGCCTCCCTCTCTAGTGAGTGAACATACATTGACATTATTATCACTCAAAGTCCGTAGAATATCTGCATTTATAACCAGCATCCCTGAGCTTCTGATGCAGGTGGTATGGGGACTGCCCTTTGACATACCGGCTTATGGAGTTTGTATTCAATGTGAGAGGCATTCAGAGCTTCCAAAAGCATCCAGACTGAGCCCCAATGGGATGCTCACAGAGAAGTAGCTTCTGAGGGTCTTTGGAGGCATGGGTCCTTCCGGAGCAGCAAGGAAGTCATTGGACCTATCTGTTAATGAGGGACTTTCTTTTCTTGGGGCTACAGGAGTTTGAGATCGAGTTGGAAGGTTCCCAGACCTTGAGGATTCTCTGCTATGAAAAGTGTTACAACAAAACAAAGATTACCAAGGAAGACGGCGAGAGCACAGACAGGATCATGGGGAAGGGCCAGGTCCAGGTGAGGCCACTGCCCTCCTCTGCCCCCTGCAGAGTCCCTCTGCCATCCCCCACCTCCGACGCAGCCTCATACACCTGCTGCTGGACCCACACACACCCTCTTCCAGATGCTCTGATTTCTTTCCCCATTTGACCTTCTGGATCACTGAGGTGGCCTGGCTCCAGGGGTTGAGGGTTGGGGGAATTCCTCCCCCTCTCTTTGAGTGCTTGTTAATGCCCCATCTTGCCCCCACAGGAAGTTCAGTTTGACTTGTTTTTGCAGCAGGGGCCTCTGTTCTTCCATGGCCTTAATTAGCAAAGGCCAAAGGCAAAACGGTGAGGCAGTGCTATGGGCTGCAATTAGCAGTTTGGAGGCCATCTCAGATTGGAATAAGCACAAGAATCTTGGAATCTACCGCCTGACATCCTCTCAGTGGCTTCTAGATCCGGTTTCCAGGGGGTGCAACTGCATTTCTAAACAGGGCAGACACAGGTCCCCCCACCAGCGTTGGCATGGCAGCCCCCTGATGGGCTAAGAGTAAGTGTCCATATAGGACAAGCAAGGGTCTCAGGTCCTCAGTGAAAACCGTCCAGGCCGTGGGTCCTTGGGAAGCTTGCCCAGCCGCTGGAAGCCCACCACCAGCCCTTGTGCTTCCTGGCAGACAGGAGCTGCACTGCCTGCCTTGTGTTTCTCCTAGCCTCACCTGTGCAGCTCTGTGCTCCTTTGGGGGGAAATCCTGATATGCACATTCCTTACAGGGCATCTTACCAGACCCAGCTGAGCAGTTTCCTCCCTGCCCTGGGGGTGGGCACTGACTGCTCTACTTCTCTCAGACCCTCCGGGGGAACCTCCAGCAGGAGTGGGCCGGCTGGGCATTCCAGGTATCTGTGGGAGAAAGGGACTCTCCACGAAGCCCCATCTCCCTTCCCTGAGGGCAGGAAGTAAAATCCTTTTGTGCTGAAATACTAAGCAGGAATGAAGGAGAGGGAGGGTGAGTCAGCCCTAAGTAAATTCTTGTGGGGAGGGCCCACATGCATTCGTTCAGACCTGCAAGTCCTCCCTGAACGGTGGCTCTGGATCCCCTCTCTGTTCGCCAGGTTCTCAGGCAGGTTTTCACACTACCTGTTTCCTCACCCTGGAAGCTTATTTAGGAACTCAGTGGATCAGGGCCTCCAGGGACTGCCTCCCACCCCGTACCTTGAGACCAGGTCTAAAAGTAAAAATGCTCCTCTGAGTGCCTTATACCTGCCCCGCCCCTCCACCTACCTGCCAGCAGTCACCACCCAGCCAGTGAGCGGTCGCTCCCCCTACACACAAAGACACAGGGAAAGGAAGCTGATGAAATCCCCTGCGCCAAATCCCATGCCTTCCTGGGAGAGTAGGCGCAAGGCCTCAACTGGCTGCACAGACAGGACCTGGGGCTGGACCTAAGGTGGGGGCTAAGAGCAGCCTGGGGCAGCACTCCAGCGAGCCCGCTGAAGCGTGGGGTGCATGTTGGGTAGCCTTGCCCGGCACAGGGAAAGCAGGATTCATGGCCCCTTTCTCAGAAGATGTAACTGGGGCAGAGGGGGTCCCAAACGACCAGGTTTGCCACTCGCTACTGATAAAATCCATAGGCAAAGAGAGGAGTAGTGGTGAAATAGGAAAGGAATTTATTTCAGAAAGGCCAACATTGGGAAGACAGGGGACTATAGCATCTCAAAGACTGTCTCCAAAATGCCAAAATGCTTCCAGGTTCATCTAAGTATGGGACAAAAGTCGGCGGGCCTGTGCAGGTGGGCAGTGAAGGTCAAGTGCAGCATTGTCTTAGGGTCAGTCATGTGGTGTCTTACCGACGTCAGGACAGTCCTTATTACTTGAAGGGTAGCTGCAGTTCTCAGGGGGTGCTTTGTCCGCTAGTCCTTTTGCCTTAGTTAAGAGAAGAGCTGGAAAGAAATCAGTGAGGAAGTACGGACTGAGATAGAAATGGAGGTAGTTGAAATCCTCATTCAATGGGCAGGGTCTGTGAAGGCGAGCTCCTAGTCCAGGGGCACTCAGTGGATGTCCTGGACCTGAATCCTACCTGTGACTTAGATTCTTAGAAGGGGATGGTTCCTCCTTGCTCCCCATCAGCCTGGCACACCATTGAGCCAGTTGTAGGATCTTGGTAGCAAAAGGCTTCTGGGTGGGAGAAGCAGAAATACAAGCCAGTGCTCTTCAGTTGTTCCACTTTTGGGGTCCTGTCCAAGGATCTTTGACAAGCCAGGCACCTCCCCCCAACCAGGGTCATCCCCATGAGCTCAGCATGTGTCTCACCTTGACCAATGTGTACACCCACTGCAAAGTTGGGGTGATGCCTGGGAATGCCTCACCTGCCCAGTGTAGACACTCACCATTCTGCAGCCCGTGTGCATTGATCCCCCGCCCAGTGTCCTTGAGATCCAGCCCCAGTATTTCCACACAGATTGTGTTTACCTTCTTGGCTTAATGGAGAATCCCATGGGTTGAGTCAACCACATTGTTGGGCCATTCTGCTCTCAATCAACACTAGGTGTTTTCCAGATTTTGCTATTCTGTGAGCATGCTGGTGCTGGACATCTTTGAAAACTGACATGTTTTGGCACTTACTGGGCATTAGCCACAGCTTGGGCCCTTTGAGATTTTGGGCTCCTCTATGCTGCTCCACAACTAATATGTTCCTCTTGCTCCCCCTCCCTTCTCCCTCTCCGTGCTTGCACCTGCCCCCAGCCTGAGATCCCTCCTGCACACCCAGCCCTGACTTCCATCTTGCGGAGCCCCATGGCAGACTGAGGGTGCAGACAGGCTGGGTGTCCCACCCCTTTTTTCAGCCCATCACACAAGACTAAAGGAAGCTCAGATTCCACCAAACTTTGACTCATCCTCCAATGGGGGACTCCTTCCAGTAGTCCAGGAGGCAGTGAGATTTGAACCAGGGCCTCTGAGCATGGCTGAGTGACTTGGGGGGTCTCAGTGGAAGAGAGAAAAGAACAGATACTTGTCCTCTTATTGTATTGAGCCCTCTTTGGAAACCCTTCACCACATTACTGCTGGGTAGAAACAAAATATTCCTTTATGCACATAACCTGTGCTCTCAGACAGTCCCAGATACACCAGGGTGCCAGATGAGCACCCTGTCCTGTTCCAGGGGCCGGCTTGGGGCATCTCTCCACGCTCTGGCAGTGCTCTGCCCCTTTCTGCCGTCCCGCCCCAGTCTGCATTTCCCCACGCAGGTGCTTCGAGAGGTGCTCCTCAGCAAATGTTCTCCCTTGCTATTCCTTTATTGGACAAGATGGGACAGGAGTGGAGGACATGAGCTCTATTTAAAAAGAAAAAAAAATTATTCACAACCTCGTTAGAACATCAAGGTTAACTATATTCAGCGAGGTGCAGGTATAGGGACCCGTGCAAGGGGTTTGCAGCAGGGGAGAGAGATGGACTCCCAACTCTGACTATATCAAGGAAAGAAGGAAAGGGGGAATTTATAGCTGAGAGGAGGGGGAGGGGGCATTTGTTGGAAGCTTACTAAGAGGAAACATCAGGAGTAAGGAGGGATTCTGGCTAAACCAATCTAATGGGCAAGCCAGGACGGTCAGATGTCGGTGGGGGTGGGGGTGGGAGGACGAGGAATCTGGTCAGATGTTGAGGGTAATCAACTATCAAGGATACGAAGGCAGTGTTCTTGCTAAAACTGGGCTCTTGGGGAAATTCCCAGGAATGAGGTCTGGTTGGAAAACAACTCAGCGGAGCCTCACTGGTTTGGTCAAGGGGAGACTCTGTCCACTCCCTCAGCCCCAGTATGCCTCCTGTGACCGAGGGCAAGTATCCATGTTTGTATAAACTCGTTTCCTCACATGTAAACTGTGGTTGGGGGCCATGAAGCCGGATGCGGGGGCCTTCAGTGTCAGCTGCCGCTATTATTGTTAATCGTTGTCGTCACTGTTAGTGGAGAAGGCGGGCTCTGACTCTACTCCTTCGTCTGTGTCTGCTTCAGTGGAAGAGATGAGTGAATGGGAAACTGGCCCCTGAGCAATCATTAGCCAGGAAGGAACCCCAGCATGATACAAGGCCCGATTGTGACTCAGAGTAGGCAGTGGCTGGCCCGGCCCCTGAGGACCCCCATTCCCGGCGGGGCTTGTTTACAAACCTGGGATCCCCACTACGAAGAAGGAAGGAAGTCAGAGGAGGAGCGCTGATGACGCCCTGTGACCCCAGCCAGGCCTCTTTCTCCCTCCCCCAACCCTCACAGTTTTCTGTGTGGGGCACTCCTAGGGGAGGGCATCCGTGACTCTGGGGGGACAGCCTTCCTGAGTGGGGGCTTTTCCCAACAATATCTGGCACCTTCCAAGTATGCCATGTGGGACGGCCGTGTAGCCCTGCCCTGTCCTGTTGCTGGAGTGGGGGAGGTGGGAATAGCATGGCTTTCTCCACAGGTGCCTCCCACTCCCACCCCCCCACATGCACTTTGACTTGTAAGTTGAGTGAAAAGCCCTTCCTGTGAGGTGCAGAAGGTGCAGCACCCTGGGATTATCTGAGGGGGCCCAGAAGAAGCCCACAGCTGGCCAGGAGGGCAGAAGCCAGACACGCCCTGCCAAGGGGCCAGGGATGGAAATCAAGTCTCCAGCAAAGCTGCTTACACACCTGTCTAGGCAGAAGGTGTCAGAATCATCTAGGGATCTAGGGCCCGATTTCCCGGAGCCGGGGTTCTAGATTGGTCTGGTTTTACTGCCTTACATGATGGTGATGAGCTGAGGGTTCAGGAATCACCGGCCTGAGTCTCGGGTTTCAGCTCTTGCTCTTCAGATGACTTGCCAGATCCCTGCTTCCCCTCCTAAGTGATGGAGTTTCCATGAGAAGAGAACAGAGGGCTCCCCTCCTGAACCCAACATGGGTGAGCTGGTTTGTTTAGAGCATCAGGCAGCACCAGCCAGAAGGATAGGACACGGTGATTAACAGGGGCACAGCCCTCCATAGATGCACAAACCTGAACCCTCAGGTGTGCACAGGAACTCAGGGCCCCGCTGAGAGTGTTTTCTGAATGTGAGCAAACAAAGGCCATCCCAGTCTATCACCAGACACCAAGGGCCTACTGTACCATCCTAGTGATCAAGGGCCTCCTGCATGCCAGGCCCGGGGGACCCCAAGGACAAGAAGACCTCTGGCCGTGTGCTTCACAGGGCAGAGGGGCTCAGGAAGGAAGGATGTGGCAGATGTTCCAGGAGCCAGAGCAGGCCATGGCCTGGGGTGGCTGGGTGGCTTGGATGGTGTAGTTATCTGAGAGGAGTCAGGGGACAGAGAAAGCTTCACAGAGACAGGAGCATTGAGTCTGGGATTTCAGGGGAAGGAAGGATTTTCCCAGGTGGAGATGTCAGACATCCTGTGCTCTGAGAAGAGCAGGAGCACAGGACTGATAGGAATGCACCTCTTGTGACACAGCTGCGGGGCTGGCCCAAATCACCCGACCAGGTGCTGGGGGAGTAGGATGGGAGTCTGAAGGTGAAGGCGCTGCCCGAGCTCCCCACTACATCCGAGGCTGGGAGCTGGGACCAGCATCCAAGGAAAATCACAAGGCTTAGGAACACTGGAATCAAAGCCCAGGAACACTGGAGCCTTATAGCTGTTAGGAATTCCTTCCTTCCATCTTTTCCTGTTCTCTTCTCCATTTTCTTTTCTTTTTTTATGTTTATTTATTTTTTATTTAAAAAAAATTTTTTTATGTTTTTTATTTATTTATGAGAGAGAGCATGAGCAGGGGAGGGTCAGAGAGAGAGGGAGACACAGAATCCAAAGCAAGCTCCAGGCTCTGAGCTGTCAGCACAGAGCCTGACACGGGGCTCAAACCCACGAACCATGAGATCATGACCTGAGCTGAAGTTGGAAGCCGGATGCTTAACCAACTGAGCCACCCCGGCACCACTGGTGGGGTTTTTTTTTTTTTATGTTTATTTTTGAGAGAGACAGAGCATGAGCGGGGGAGTGGCAGAGAGAGAGAGGGAGACACAGAATCTGAAGCAGGCTCCAGGCTCTGAGCTGGCAGCACAGAGCCTGACGCGGGGCTTGAACTCATGGACCACAAGATCATGATCTGAGTCGACGTTGGACGCTCAACTGACTGAGCCACACAGGCGCCCCTAACGTTTATTTATTTTTGAGAGAGAGAGAGAGAGAAGACACGCGCTGGCAGGAGAGGGGCAGAGAGAGAGGAAAACACAAATTCTGAAGCAGGCTCTAAGCTCCAAGCTGTCAGCACAGAGCCTGATGCGGGGCTCAAATTCACGAACAACAAGATCATGACCTGAGCCAAAGTTGGACACTCATCCGACTGAGCCACCCAGGCGCCCTTCTCTTCTCCATTTTCACATTTTCTGTGTTATTCAATTCCCTCCACCCTATTCCTTCTTAGTGATTAACTTTGTATCAAGTCCTAGAATTTTGTCTTCTGCCATTTCTCCTGATATTTTGTGTCTAGCTGGGCTCACAACTCACATTCCAGTGGGGACATCAGAGTTGATTTTTTTTTAACATTTTTTGTGGGTCTTGGTTGAGACTAGGGCCTCAGATTTCTGGTCTCACCCTTACTTTATTTCAAACTGGTACTCAGGGCTGGCTGGATGTGGTTTCCCAAACTTCTCTGACAGCCTGGTTGCTTGTCTCAGGCATGGAAACCTGGTTGGATACAGACCGACAGGTCCAATGATGCCCTTTTCTAGGGGTGCCCTGGCACCCATGCTCCAGCCCTCACCAAGACCTCTCTGTAAGGTCGGCCCACTCATGGAGAGTGTCCCCATTCGACCACCAGTTCTGTGGCACGTGTTCCCCAAGAGCCCCCTGAAGTGCCCAGCAACAGCTGTATGAATGTGGACTTGCCACCAACACTTGTAGACGCACGTGTGCAGCAACAGCACTGAGCGTGCCAACCCAAAACTGGAGAGAAGCTAAATGCCCATCACCTGGTGAGTTCATAAGCCAAGTGTGGTACATGCATACAGTGAAATAGTATGCAGCCATAACAAAGGAAGAACATTCTGATACATGCTACATGGATGAAACTTGAGGACATAAGTGAAATAAGCCAGACACAAAGGGAGAAGTAATATCTGATTCCAGTTACATGGAGTACCTACGATTGGCTAATTCCTGGAGACTGAGAGTGGAATAAAGGTTAGCAGGGGCTGGGAGGAGGGGGCGGGGTGGGGAGCTACTGCTTCACAGGTATGGTGTTTGGGATGATGTAAAGAGTTAGCATGTCATGGGGTGCCTGAGTGGCTCAGTCAGTTGATCATCTGACTTTGGCTCAGGTCATGATATTGTGGTTCGTGGGTTTCAGCCCTGTGTTGGGTTTTGCATTGACAGTGTGGAGCTTACTTGGGATTTTGTCTCTCCCCGTCTCACTGCCCCTCCCCCACTCACATTTTCTCTCTCTCTCTCTCTCTCTCTCTCTCTCTCTCTCTCAAAATAAATAAACTTTAAAAAAAGAATTGGGGTGCCTGGGTGGCTCAGTCAGTTGAGTATCCAACTTCGGCTCAGGTTATGATCTCACAGTTCATGGGTTCAATCCCCACGTTGGGCTCTGTGCTGCCAGCTCAGAGCCTGGAGCCTGCTTCAGAGATTCTGTGTCTAACTCTCTCTCTGCCTTTCCTCCACCCACACTCTGTCTCTCTCTCAAAAATAAATAAAAACATTTTTAAAAATAATACTAATAAAATTTTTTTAAAAAAAGAATTAGCATGTCCTCAGGGTACAGGATGGACATGGGAGCCCAGACTCAGCAACTTGCCCCTTTCATGAAATCCCCCACCAAAAGGACAGTCAGCACCTGCTCCATGCAGCATGGTAGAGAAGCCACCTTTGGAAGCCTCTCACAGCCACCCCAAGGAGCCTTAGCTCCCTCAGGGCAAGCATCTGGCTCTCAGCAGTCCCCAGGGACTAAATGCTCACTCTGTGCTGATATGTACTGCAACGTGTGTATATTAAATATGTTTACATTGTATAAATACACATGTCTGGGCCCGTTGATATCACAGCAAATGGAATAGACAAAAAGCCCTATCTGCGGGGCTGGTAGTAGAGGCAGACATTAACCTAAATAAGAGTAAGAGCTGTGGTCATGTGGGATGGAGATGGGGCTTAGGAGAGGTGTGGTTTTCAGTTCAGTGGTTGGTCACAGCAGATACTGTTACAGGGGTACTGAAAGATCCAGCCTGATGATCTCAGGGGATGATCTCAGGGCCTCCTATTATTGGGGGGAGGGATGCCTTCCTGGGTAGCTGGGGGCATGGTACTCAGAAATGAATGAAGTGCAGCCTGCGTTGGGTGTGAGCAAGGGGAGAAACCAATGTCCCCTCTTAAACCATCTTGGAAGGAGCAGGTCCGAAGGGTTTTTTTGCATCCGTAACATAAAATGGGTGATGATTGTTTTTTAGCAAACATTTGAGGAAGATTTTTGGCTGTAGAAGTTCTGAACATGTAAAAACATATGAGCGTATTCTTTTACACATTCCCCAAGATTTGTCCTGAAGAAGCATACCACTACCACCCTGGAGAAAGTATGGCCATGTGATCTGGACCCTTGTTCTATTGTGATCCAGTTTGGAACCCTATCTTTTTTTCTGTAGCTGGTATACCATACAGTGCATCCATTAGATGCAATTCAATCATTTTTAGTAAATTTACAGAGTTTTAGAACAACCACCAACAATCCAGATTTAGAATACAGTAAAACCTTGGTTTGTAAGCATAATTCATTCCAGAAACACACTTGTAACCCAAAGCACTTGTATATCAAAGCGAATTTCAAGAATCGTTGGCTCCCTTGTGATCACGTGGCATTCAGCATCACATACTACTCATATTGCAAGACATCACTCGTTTTTCAAGTTTATTAGAAATGTTTGCTTATCTTGTAGAACACTCGAAGAGCAAGTTACTTGCAATCCAAGGTTTTATTGTATGTCCGTCCCCAAGATGATTTCTGCATTCCCATTTGTAATCACTCACGGTTCTTACCCCCAGACCCAGGCTGATCTGATTTTTGTGTATAGATTTGTCTTTCCTGCTTGTTTCATATAAATGGAATCATTGTATATTCTTGTAGTCTTTAGCAACAGGTTTCTTCCCCTTAGCAGGTTTTTGAGCATCACCCACATTGTTGCAAGTATCAGCCCTTTATTCCTCATTATGGCTGAATCATCTCCCATTCTGTACATTCATTTACCACGTTTTGTGTATACATTCACCAGTTGATGGACACTGGGTTGTTTCCAGCTTGAGGCTATTACCGTTAGCACTGCTATGAACGTGGGCACACAAGTCTTTGTGTGAACGGATGTTTTCGTTCTTCCCGTGTGGAGACCCTGGGGGTGGAAATGCTGTGTTGAGCAGCCAAGTTTAGCTTTGTGAGGAACTGCCCTATTTTCCAGAGTGGCTGCAGTATTTTATATCCCTAACGGCAGAATCCGAGGGCTCCCGTTTCTTCACAGCCTAACCAACGTTTGTTACCATCTGTCTTTTTGATCATAGATGTCCTGAGTGGTGTTCCTTTATCCTTTTAAGTGATGCTGGAGCCTGGTGGGGATCAGAGCAGGGCAGCAAAGAATTAAAGATCTGGATGCTAGTGTTCAGGAGAACAGATTGTAGCAATAAAAGCAGAACCAGAAGACCAGATTTCCCTCCTAGAGAGATTTCTCTGAGAAGGACCCATTCCAGGGAGTAGCTTTCAGTACAGATGTGGAGCTCAGTAAAGAGCCTTGGGGAAGCCCTGCTGGACCATCCTGGGCAGTGACAGTGGGCACAGGGGACCGACAGTCTACACAGAGGCTGAGGAGGAAATGAGCGTTGCCCCCTGTGGACTGTTTAGTCCTGCCTCCCCGGCTCAGGGTAGCACCTGGTCCTCAGCAAAGCCACCTGGGCACATGGGGGCAACCCTCCACCAGCCCTACTGTCCACTGCTGTTCCTTGGAGCTCCCCGCCTCACCCAACCAAGGAGACAAGCAGGAAACCATCCCTTCCTCCTGAGACCACTGGGTGTGAGCAGACACCCCCCTACCTACCCAGTCCCCGTCCAGTCCTCCAGCCCCCAGCAGCAGGCACATTCCTCACTGAGACCTTGAGACCCCGAGGGGCCCCCACAGACATCTGAAGCACCATTTCCTGGTCTTCTCCAGCCAGTCATCTATTTTTCCAAATCCCAGTCCCCAGCTTGTTTATTTCTCTGGTCCTTTAAATAGCCACATGAGAGCGCGTGCCAGCCTTGAATGTCGTTTGGGGCTGGACTGCACTGAACCTCGGGCCTCATCATCGTGTTATTCTTCATGCTCCTTCCGCTCTTCTCAGCACAGTCTGTTCTTTGGAGCTGAGCCAGTCTGGGGTCTGTCGTTCCCACTGGAGCTGCCGTGGGCCCTGGGGGCTGGGTGAGGAGCCATCTGGCAGCGCCATGGCCCAGATCTGCACTCTGGAGGCCAGGTCGTGCCACAGCCTCTGGGGCCAGGTGGCAGTGCGGCTGGACATCGGTGCTGGTGGTGGACGACGGCACTGAACCCCACCTGCATTGGGCTGGCTATGCTCTGGGAGGGGAGCCGCAGGGTGTCCCCTCCTCTAGTCCAGTCAAGACTGTGTAAGCTATGACTGGTGTCACTAGCTGAGGTGATACAGGCTCTGGGGAGGGGGTCTCTAGAACATGTGCAGCCATGAGACAGACTGGCCAGGCAGACATGTGTTACTCAATGTCTCCAAATGCACCCACAGGAAACCAGCCACTTGAGAAGGAAGTTTGGCTTTTCTGAGCTTTAAAGAAAACTGACACGCTGGAATTCCCGTAACCAATAGGCTGTTGGTGGAGACGGGGATGTATTTTCCAAACACACACACAAAAAAGGAGAATCCGGGGTTGATCGGAAACTTTGACCTTGGTGAGCCAGGCTTCAGGGGCGGGGCTTCCCGAAAAGCATGGTCAAAAGGCAGTGAAGGCTGGGAGTTTGGCACACTACTGTCCATCTGCGTTTCTGTCTGAACACACTCCTGTTAGCCACATCGGCCTCTCAGAACAGCAGGACCAAGGATGCGAGAGACGCCATCAGCCCCCGCCGCCATGCAGGGCCTCCTACGGTATTTCCACCCCAGCCGGGCCGGCCGGAGCCGACTGGCCTCTGCCGAAAAGCACCTGTGTGCTTGGGGCACGGCCCTGTGGACCCACATTAGAAACCTCGTCTACAAGGGCAAGGTGGGCAGATGGGTGTGCCATGGTTTCCTGGGTGGGCCATGTAGGGGCAGGGGTGCCTCTGCCTGTGGGCTACATTGAGGAGAGAGGGGTCCAGTGATTACCATTCCTGGGAGGGAAAGGGAAAGGAATTTCCTGCTGAAGTTGCTTCTGTGTTTCCTTTAAAGAAAGCTCCCAGTGGCGGTGTTAAGCTCTCCCTTTCCTTAGGAGCAGGAGGAATGGTGTCTGTCCCCTTCCTTCCTGGGAAACCAGGGCACAGGAGTTGAGTGTTACAGTCTGGCAGCACACCCCTCCCTTTTAACTTTTCCCACCATACCTTGTCTGGTTGAGAGCATGGAAGACCCTAGTGTCATCCCCCTCCTGCCTCCCCCTGCTGGAGGAGGCTGTTCTCCCAGCTGGATGCCTGGGATTCACTCTAGCGGTGGAGCACCAGTTGGGAGGTTTCCTTTTGTGAGTAGTTTGTGACTGGCTGGTCCCTCCTGACAGGCCCTGTTCTTCAGGGTGGGGTCCCCATGGCCCAGCAGTATGGCCTCCCCAAGAACCTCCAGGGACAGATGTGGAGCAAGAGCCCGTAACCACACCGCCCCAGGAGGGAGACACTCTGCCACGCTTTGCTTTTCTGTGTCCTCCTTTCGGTACATTTCAGATCTCTGGGGATGTTAACCAGTAGGGTGGTGAAGGGGAAGTAAGGGGGGGCCCACCCCACCCCCCAGGAGTGCCTGTGATGAGCCTCCATGCCAAGCAGTGGAGGGACAGACGCTCAGGTTGTGCACACCTGGGAGGTAGCAGCAGCCATAACTTAATCTCTCGCCTGCACAAGGTCCATGTGGCTGTCACCTCTTGGGTCCTTTGCAGTGGATAAACATGGGATGCCTGTCCTGTGAACCCCTCTAGACCTGGTGCTATGCTCAGTACCGCTGTGTGTGTGTGTGTGTGTGTGTGTGTGTAGGTGTACACACAAGTTTGTGCAGAAATCACGAGGCTTGGACCCTGCTCTCAAATGGTTTGCCTCGTCACAGCCATGCATCAAAACCCTGTATGAGCTGAGGAGCCCAGGTTATATGGTGTCAGACAGTGGCTCCCTAACATGGCTTTATACCAAAATCACTTTGGGAGGTTTCTGGTTAAGTGAACCCCAGATCCCACCCTGAGCTGCAATTGCAACTCTGTGAATAGAACCCGGGGAGCTGTTTCTTAAACAAGCTCTTCCCAGGTGCTCATTGGTCCAGCCCAGCCCACTGGTGTGGATGTGTGCTCCCCAAAACAGGGAGGATGGAGCCCTCATAAGAAGGGGAGTGCTTGGCCTGAGCACAAGGGTTGGGGGATCTTACAACAGCACAGGCTGTCGGGTGAGACGGGGCAGCATGGCCCCACAGGCTGGCACTCAGACAGTGCTCTGTGGGGTAGCAGTCAGAGGGGCTGCAGAGGGCTTTCCTCCAGCCCCCCTCACTCGCTGCATGATTTGGAGCTGGACTCTGGGTCCTTCTAGGCTTGACTCTGAGCCATAGAACTGGCCTGGACTGGAGGCCTCCTCCTGCATGGGCTCCTACAATTAAACCACTGGGCACACTCAGGGAGAAAACAGTCTCAACCTCTTGGTTGGCATGCCTTTTGAAAATTACCATTGAAACTAGGTTTCGCAAAATATTTAAGCCAACTGCTCCTGTGATGGCTGGTGAGGAGGAGCAAGACAGATGCCAGCATGGACTTGAGCTCCCATCTGGAAGGGACCAAGGGAGGAGCAGGGTGAGCTGTCACCAACTCCCACCTGGGGTGAGCCTGGGACCCATGCAGCACGGGTCTGGAAGCAGGAGAGCTCTCAGTTTCCCAGGGTTTTCTAGCAGGTCCCCTTTCTGGACCCCTCTTTGGTGCCAGCAGAGGTTCGACTCTAGTTCTGACTTAAGTGTGGAGAGGTCACAGGCTCGGATTGCTGCCTGGCAGGGCCTCTGCGCAGCCCCAGGGCATTTGGTAATTTTGACTGCTTGCTTTCAGCTGGACCCCCAGGTCCTGCAGGACAGAGACTGGCAGCGGACTGTCATCGCCATGAATGGGGTAAGTTGGCACCTACTTTTCCAAGAAGATTAGGATGGTCTTCATTCTTTCCAAAACAGTCAGAAGGAGGCTGAGCTCGACCTAGTGTGTGAGGTAGGTGGGGCATGGCTGCAGAAGGCAGGGGCGCTGCAAAGCAGAGTCACTACAAACATTTGGTGGCTGGCGTGTGGTCATCAGCCAGGTGCTGAGTGTCCCTCCCCAAACAATGATCCAGTGGTACCACCACGTTAGGCAGGGCCTCCGCCCTGGGGTCTGCCTGTAGAAAGTGAGGCCCCTGATTAGTTTTCAGTGCCCCAGAAAGGATTTAAATCTTTAAAAAAAAAAAAAAAAGAAGGAAAGGTCTGGGGTCTGGGCAGGGGCGCCTGGGTGGCTCAGTCGGTTAAGCGTCCGGCTTCTGGCTTCAGCTCAGGTCATGATCTCACAGTTCCTGGGTTCAAGCCCCCGAGTTAGGCTCTATGCTGACAGCTAGCTCAGAGCCTGGAGCCTGCTTCAGATTCTGTGTCTCCCTCTCTCTCTCTCTAACCCTCCCCTGCTCGTGCTCTCTCTATCTCTCATAAATAAATAAAAAACATTAAAAAAAAAAAAGGAAAGATCTGGGCATATATGACAAAATGTTAACATTTGATAGATCATTCATGGCTTTTGTTGTGTTATTTTCTGTGTTTTTCCTCTTGTTTTGTTTCATTAACTATTAAGAAAGAG
Source organism: Suricata suricatta (assembly GCF_006229205.1). NCBI lineage: Eukaryota > Metazoa > Chordata > Mammalia > Carnivora > Herpestidae > Suricata > Suricata suricatta. The sequence continues at coordinate 70,989,043 of NC_043713.1, forward strand.
AAGCAGTAGGGATTAGTGTGGGGAGCAGTATCCTGCAAGAGCCAATCCTTAAATCACCCTGGCTGTTCCTGGCCCTTGCTAAGTTGGGCCAGGGGGCTGCCCTGTGCTGGGATCTTAGCCCACCTACTCGGGGATGGGGATGATTTGCCAAGCCGCCAGGGTCTCTGGGAACTCAGACTGTGAGTCTCAGAAGGGTGAGAAGGCTGTGCTCCCTGCCTCCACCTGCAGATCGAAGTGAAACTCTCTGTCAAGTTCACCAGCAGGGAGTTCAGCTTGAAGAGAATGCCTTCCCGAAAACAGACGGGTGTCTTCGGAGTCAAGATTGCCGTGGTCACCAAGTGAGTGGAGAGGGGTGAGGGCTTGTGTGTGTGTCTTTCATCCTTAGGCACAGAGGGCACCACCCCACCCCCGCCCCCTGCTAACCAAGTGTTTCTGAAGGAAACAGCAGGTGAGGGTCTCCCCTCTCTGCAAAGGACGCCTCTCAAGCCCATGGAGCACTGTTTGTGCTTAGCTGCCTCCTGTGTTTACTGCAAAACTTGTCCCCATCAGTTGAGGAATGTCCTAACCCCCTCCCCGTGTGGTCGGGCGGGCTCCCACACTACCACTGGAGCAGCACAGGGTCAGGGTCTTCTTCCTCGCTCCACATTTGTCACAATCAGGGTTCCTGTGGCAACCCCAGCCCCTGGGGCACAGGTCAGTTGCCAGGAGAAGTTTGCTGGTTTGAGAGCACTTCTCAGGGACAATGGATTCTGGGAGGAATCCATTCACTTCCCCTGTTTGGAATCCAGCCGGGCCCCTGACCTCAAGGCCAGAGCCTGCGTCAGATGTTCCCCGGACACCTAATTGTATCCAAACATCACTCCCCGCCCCCAGCTGCACCCCAGCCATCCCCACAGCTCTCTGGATGGACCTGGGCCTGAGCAGAGAGGACGGTGTTAGCAGTTACCCTGAATAAGCACTGCCCAGGGGGTGGCTTGGGAAGGAACTTTGCTGAGCTCCTGAATCCCGTTGCTAAACTAGGCTAAAGCTGGCCCTCCAAACAGTACGTCTCCTAGTTTTAAAGTCCTCCTACTCTGGGAATTGGGCGTTGTTACGATGGGAGGAAAAAGTGTTTAGAACCGTAGGATTCTGAGTGCTGATGTTTGTTAGGCCGCCCTGTGGGGCCGTTCATCCAGCAGATGTTGGTGGAGTGCTCTATGTACAGAGCTCGCCTCTTGAGGAGGCCTGGAGGGGGCAGGATTCACCTCTCACAGGTCCACGACTCTGCAGCCGCCTATTAACCCAATGCCTGGAATCTTTTAACTGACTTCCTATGGCTGGTAACACCTAGAAAATCCTCCTGATGTTCCCTAACTTCTAGGGCATCTCACTACCTTAGAAAGACCCTAATAAAATCTAAGCAACGATAATCATGAGCTCTGAGAGCAAAGGGAATGCATGCGGGAGGGTCTGTGTACGCCCACATCCAGGGCCTTCATCACCCCCAGCTCTAGGTGTCCAGGTGTGCCGACAGGTGATGGGTCCAGCCCCGTGGCCCAAGCCAGGGCTGCCAGGCACTAAAGGGGCTTCCCCTCCCCTGCAGGAGAGAGAGATCCAAGGTGCCCTACATTGTGCGCCAGTGTGTGGAGGAGATTGAGCGGCGGGGCATGGAGGAAGTGGGCATCTACCGCGTGTCTGGAGTGGCCACGGATATCCAGGCGCTGAAGGCAGCCTTTGACGTCAGTGAGTGTCGACCACGGGCGGTGCAGGATGGGATGTGGGCGTGGTGACCTTGTGCCCTTCATGGCCATGGCTCCTGCTGAATATATTAGGCTCTTCACATTTTCTTCACTTCTTGTCTGATTTTTCCAGTGAAAAGAAGAGGGAGTGTAGGAGGAGGTTCTGCAGAAGCCCATTCTCCTGTCTGAGCCGTGTGTGCATGGCTCTCATGGAGTTGACCCAGAGGCTTCTGTAGGGCTGCCTCACTTCCCACTGGGGCTTGGCCTGCTTCCACAGGGTGCACCACAGTGTGGTCTGGCTGCTAAGTTGGTGGCACTCCCTCAGTCCCCAGATGAGGACACTCAGAGCCCAGAGGCTCCTCAGAGTGGAAAGTGGCAGAGCCAGGACTTCGTGCCTGGATACTCTTCCCTCCCTGACCTGTGACACAGAGGGCCAGGCACTGGTTTAAACTCTAGAGTAGAACAAATAATCCCAGCACCTTCGCGATATTAGAAGATGCCTGCCGTCAGGTAGTTGCTACAGAGCATAGTCACCCAACTCCTGTCTGGGCACTGGGTCTGTCCTCCACTGGCCTCACAGCCTCTCGTAGTGGCTCCGCTGCCAGGCCACCCCTTGCTCAGCAAGGGAGGGGTGGGAGGATGCCTCCCCTTCAGAACAGCTGGCATGCTTGGAAGAAGTCATGAGCTGCTCAAAGGAGGAGCCCCAAAAACCGTGCACCTGCTATGGGCTGCACTTGGCTGAGGCAGGAAGAGCAGAACCCTACCTGTGCTCCGTGAGTAGACCGTGCTCCATCTCCTTGCTCCTTCCAGATAACAAGGATGTGTCTGTGATGATGAGCGAGATGGACGTGAACGCCATTGCCGGAACGCTGAAGCTATACTTCCGCGAGTTGCCGGAGCCCCTCTTCACCGATGAGTTCTACCCCAACTTTGCCGAGGGCATCGGTGAGCATGGGAGGTCTGCCCAGCCCCTCCTGGCCAGTGGTACTCTGAGGTGGGAGAGGTGTCAACAGCAAGGTGAGGGTGAGCTGTGCCCCCTCCACGGTGGTCCGCCCTTGAGCCCAAACTTCACAGGTAGTAGTGCACCAAGAAGCTAGCTGGCCTAGGCCTCTGCCTGTCCTCAAAGGGCGGGCTGGTACCAGACTGCGGACACACTGGAGCATGGGGTTCTGGAGGCTCCTTCCTCCTCACTGCAGTGCTCCTCTGCTCCTCTAACCCTGGCTCCCTCTCCCGTCAGATAGGGCTTCAAGCCCAACCTGACCCTAGGTCCTCCTGATGTGGGGGTGTGGGGGTACAGGGCAACTGTGGCTTCCACACTCGGCCTCCAGGGCCATTCAGCAGAGGACCCCAGGGTAAGCAGGACAATGAGGGAACTGCCAGGGCCTTGAAAACTTCCTGCCCTCATTCTTCCTGCTTTAGTACTTGGGCTCTTCTGAGCAGGAGGTGGGAGTGGCCGAGTCGGCTGGAGGGCAGCCATGCCTGCCACCTCTGGTCACTGGATCCTTACTGGGGGCCAGTGCTGTGTGGGCCAGGCCAATGATGGGCCTGGCCTGCCCTGAGGGCCCCAGGAGGGGCCTCCAACTTGGTCATGACCCTGAGAATAACACCGCTCCCACCCCCACCCCCCCTGCAGCTCTTTCAGACCCCGTTGCAAAGGAGAGCTGCATGCTTAATTTGCTCCTGTCACTCCCAGAAGCCAACCTGCTGACCTTCCTCTTCCTTCTGGACCACCTGAAAAGGTAACCCCCACTCTTCCTCAGGGGCCTACAGGCAGCATGGCACGTTCTCTTGTGACCCACTGGCTCCTATCACAATTCCACGGCTCCTACGGCCCTCTTCCCTCACCCCTGTCTGCAATTACTTCTCCGCTCTGGAGACTGGAGCCATTGCCACCCTCCTTCCTCTGCTCCACGGCCTTAAGGGAAGAGTGAGGTACTTCAGCCACAGCCAGCAGTGTGCCTGGGCTTCCTGCCCCCTCCAGGTCACCTGCCAGACTGAGGTGCTCTTCGTCCTAGGCCCCTCCAACCCCGAAGAACTGGGGTGTGGTCTACTTTCAGCACATCCAAGGATGGGGTGTCTGTTGTGGAGCCAGACCGAGGCAGAAAGGGGTGGCGTCTACTCTCAGGTTCCCTGAGCCACCCTCCAGAGCAGTCTGGCCCCTCCGCCTCGCCTCCTTCCTGAGGGCCGTGTCACAACAGCACCCTCTGCTTTGGTTGGCCCCCTGCAGGGTGGCAGAGAAGGAGACGGTGAACAAGATGTCCCTACACAACCTTGCCACAGTCTTTGGCCCCACGCTGCTCCGGCCATCCGAGAAGGAGAGCAAGCTCCCTGCCAACCCCAGCCAGCCCATATCCATGACCGACAGCTGGTCCCTGGAAGTCATGTCCCAGGTATGAGAAACAGACTCTAGTTCACGCTGCCTGATCTCAGAGGTGGCCTCTGCCTGGCCCACCTGGGATCCTGTGGGTGGTCCCCCTCTGAGTTGTACAGGGGAGGGGTCCAAGGTGCAGAGAGAGGGACTTGCCTGAGGCCATGTGGCTGGGAGGGGAAGGGAGAGGCCAGGCCACCGTCCTTCTTTCTGTTCCTTAGTGGGGCTTCTCAGGGCCTGCCTGATATTCCTTGAGGGGCATTCAGATTTCTTGGCGAGAGGGGCTCATGTCACCAGCACACTCTGTAACTGTGAGCTCGGCGCTGAGCCACTTTCCTCTTTCCTCCTCCCCGCTCTGCCCTGGCAGGTCCAGGTGCTGCTGTACTTCCTGCAGCTGGAGGCCATCCCTGCGCCAGACAGCAAGAGACAGAGCATCCTATTCTCCACTGAAGTCTAAGGGCTCAGTTCCATCTCTGAGAGGCCAGCAGAACAGCCTGGAAACCTCCTGGAAAACCAGGCTATCCACAGAGCGGGAACCGAATCTTCTTGTGAAGTAATTGGGCCGCCCCGCCCCCAAGGGCTGGACCACCCTTGTGTAGGGACTGCCTAGAGACAGCTACCCAAGGCGAAAGGCTACTCGGCCTGGGCAGTTCTGGGCCCCGCCCCACCCCCACCGGCCCTTGGCCTGTGGGCTCGAAAAGGGCCTCAGACTGTGGTTTTCCATACTGCCGCCAGAGGGCCCCCCAAGCCAGCATGCCTCCGTGCGCAGCAGGCCTGGCCGTGGGACCAGATGAAGGGAGTGGTTTCTACGAACTGACTGGAGTTTAAGAGATTTCTACTGGAATGCTTGTCAAGATGCACCCTCTCCAGGAAGAAGGGAACATGATCAGATTCCCTCACTATCGTGTCTTGAATAAACACCGATGCTGCTTCATACCTTGGGGGCCACAGCCCTGTCCCTGTGTGGGTGGGGGCTTTTCAGTTTCCCTGACTTAGAAATCTAACTCTGTGTAACAGGGTTTGAGAAGCTAAGTCAACACTGTGTAGCGTTTGACCCCTTTCTTCTCCTTCCTTCTCTTTCTTTCTAGCAGGAACTCTGTCCAGATATGGGTCTTTCTATTCTGTCCCGTTGCTTTGTTTTTGCTATTCACGTGCCCCTCGGAAGGCAGCTCCCCGTGGAGGCTTGTGACACCTGTTTGTCTGTCCAGGACCGACACCAGGGGGAGGGAGGCCCAGGCTGCACACTTTATGGCTTCTTCTCCAGGGATAGTGACCTTTTCAAATGCCTGTTGGGCACAAGCTCTCCTCTTTGGCTTAAAAGAACCTCAGTCTTTCTGGCTTCCTCCAGCCTGTCACCCTCTGCCCACACCGTCCCTGCCCCTGATCATCCCCACACCGGTCACTTCATTCTCTTGCTCTCTGCCGAACAAACTCAGTAAACTTTTGTAAAAATTTCCTCTCAGCAGCGACAGCTTTGCTGACAGCTTGTTTTAAACTTTGATCGGAATAGCCTTTTGATACTTGAATATTTTTCAGTTTTCTACATAGTTTCTAATTTTTTTCCTAACAGATTCAGATACCTAATACGATATTAGAATGTACTCCATGGACAATCCGTGTTCCAGCGGCATTTTGTCTTCCTCCACACGCCAGCTTGTTTTTGCCAGGGGCCGGTTCTGAAGTCTCCTGAGCTCTGGGAATGGGGTGGGAGAGGGTTAGGAGCAGGGGGCTGTTCCACTGGCCAGGCTCAGGGCGGGGGGCCCCTGTGCCAGAGCAGGTAGGACAGGGACTGGCAACTGTCTCCCCTCCCCACTCTCCAGATACCAGTACAGAAGCCAGGACACTGCTGGAAACCCTCCTGACCATCCAGCTTGTAGCAAAGAGACGAGGGAGGCCACTAAGTCTTTTGAAGAAACAGATCTATGAATAATTGTATCTTTTTTTTTTTAAGAGAGGGGTTAGGGCGAGGAGAAAAACCATGAGAGGCCAAGTTTCCATGCTGGTCTTGCAAGAAAAGAGAATGTAGTGAACCAATGGTGTGACTCAGGAAAAGGTGTTTGCTTGTCACATGATTACAACAGTAGTAGTGGCAGTGCCCCATGATCCCTCCCATGTCCTGGGTGCAGGGGTGGGAATGGGAGGGCTTGCCTGACGTCAATAGGCAGCTCTTGCCCGAACTCACAGCACACTGGGGGGGGGATGTGCTCTCCAGCCTCCCCTCTGCTTGTGGACCTGCTGAAGCAGGGTGGGGGTGGGGAAGGGAGGCAGAAAAGAAAGTCTCTTGAAGGTTTTATGTCCATATACTATATTTATTTCTTTGTACTTTTTCCTTGCGAGGAGAGCAGACCCACCATTTTAAAGGAATGTGGCTCTCCTCGGGGTAGAGGCAGGGAGCAGGGTCCTCTGCCCTCTGCACATTTCTAGACTCTCTGGGTTTCTCAGGCCTCCAGCTCTGGGCTGCCTCTGGTCTGCATCCCATCCCCACCCATCTTAGCATCCCTCCAGCCCTGTGAGGAGAACACATTCTGCTTTGAAAAGCCACGCCCAGCCCTCGTTTCTGTTCCCCTGGTGTCATGATTTGCATCTGTCGCGTTGAAACTGGAAAGCAATATATCCGTGTCTGTGCCAATTTTCGTTCCCCCCCAGCTCCTCCCCCTTCTTACTTTTTATTTATAGAGAATGTGTGCTGTTTGATGACAGAATGACCACTCTTTCTTGTGTAGCTCTAAAAGCACTCCTTGGCCAGGCCACAGTGGCGGCAGTCACTTGGGATCCCTGGCCACCTCTATCGCGCCGTCTCTGGGGGTTGGTACGGCGAGCATAGGGCAAATAGAGTCCTAAAGCCCAGACATGACCTTCCACGAGGCACGGCTGCTGGATTCGGCCACGAGAAGTGATGCTTCCCAGCCCCGGCCCCCAAGTCTGGAGCAGGGAGCTTGGCTGCCTCCGCAGCTGTATTTCTGCTTTGGGCTCAGCCATCCCTATACCACTGTGGGGGAAGGGACTGCTGACACTTTCATTAAAGTTACCTAAGACTACTTGTGTCAGTGGTGATTGCTCCATTCAGAAGGAAAAACCACGATCCGATCGGAGCCTCTGGGAGGATCCCTGAGCTGCTGGGCGGGGGCGGGGGTGGGCAGCGGAGCTGGAAGAAACAGCAGGTGATGTAGAGGGCCTGGGTGCCCCAGAGGCCGCCTAGGAGGACAGTGCACACTGCTGTGAAGGAGCCAGGCCCGGCTGGGGTCTACCTACCACAGGCAGTATTGGGATGTGAAGCAACAGAGCAGGAGCTTGGAGCCCCCTGGTTCAGGCAATGGGGGTACCGCCCATGCCAAGCCCAGAGACAGGGAGGACTCCAGGCCACCCACAGCCTGGCCCTGCATCAGCCCCTCGGTCTCTGTGGTTTCTGCTGACACCAAGGTTTGGCAGTACCGCCAGGTCTGGCCTTCCTGCTGCCTGCAGTCTTGGGTCTCTCTGAGCTGCCACCAGCTTTGCCCTCAGACAAAGCCTGTCCAGCTTACTGGGAAGTTGTGCCCAAGGCGGAGACAGGTGTAGGACTTGGGGGGAGCTGGGGCCACACTCGTTCACCCACCTCTCCTCCTCGCATCTTACCCCAAAACTCTTCATGGGATAAGGCTCATCGAGGAGACTGCAAGTGGCCAGTGAGGCCCTTCCTCAGACCCCCAAGAAGGGTGTCCTCGGCTGCCTGGTCAGCTCCCGGGGGAGGGGGCAGGGTGGTATGTGGTCATCTGCCTGCACTGTGATTCTCCCTCCACCCGGCCTCCCAGCACTGCTGCCTGTGGAGCATCACTGCAGCCATTTCACTGGAGTGTGGAGCTGTCCTGGGGAGAGACCGGGCAAGATGGCAGCAGCCCTGAGTTCAGTACAACCCTTCACTGGCCTATGGTGACCTGGAGGAGGTCACACCAAGTGTGACAGGATGCCCTGAGATGAGCCTCCACCCTCAGAATCTCCAAAGGCCTCAGAGCCCCTTCCCACAGCACCCCTCCAGCCATCCCCTCCCACAACCTCCTCCCACAGCACCCTTGCCACAGTGCCCTCTCCTCTCACAGGTGTAAGAGCTGACGTTGGGTTTTGCCTGCATTGGAAAAGCCTCACCCACACCATTCCATCTGTCCACTCTGACATCTACCGAGAAAGAACAGGCTCCCACTCACCCTTCTCAGAGTATTTGACCTCTAAAAGGCTATACAGTTAGCTCTTTGTCCCTACAGTCCTGGTCATGTTTGAAAACAACAGCAATAATAAAATGTTTTGGGTTTTTTAAGTTTATTTGTTTTTGAGAGAGCGCACGTACGCACAAGCAGGGGAGGGGCAGAGAGAGGGAAGAGAGAATCCCAAGCACTGCCAGTTCAGAGCCTGACATGGGGCTTGAACCCACAAACCGTGAGATCATGACCTGAGCCAAAACCAGGAGTCAGATGCTTACCTGACTGAGCCACCCAGGTGCCTCATAATGTTTTAAAGACCTCCTCTATTTCTCCTACTAGGACTTGATTTTTCAGGCAAGAGCTGACTACCCAAGTTCTAAGAGCACACTCCATGTCCAGCCAAGCCCAGGCCAGTGGTCCCAAATCTGACACCTTCCACCTCAAACGGCCCTCAGAGGCCTCTTAGTCCAATCACTGTACTTGACATGTGGGGAAACTAAGGCACCCAAAGGGGAGGGAGGGCAAGTCCTCCCCACTCGGGTTCCAGAGCTGGTAGATGAGCAGAGGTTAGGATCTCTGTTCTGCTGGCTCCCCGAGCTAGCTCTCTTTCTGCAGGAAAGAGCAGGGTCACGCCTTGACCGCCAGCCTTTGCCTAGATGTGGCAGTGCTCATGGGGGCACACAGGCTGAGGTCTCCAGGTAGCCCACGTGTATACACCCTGGGCAAATGAAAAGAGGCAAAATTTTTGTGTAGAAACCTCAGTAAAACTTCTCTACTTGCCCCCCCCCCCTGCAAAAAATGCATCAGTTGCATTCATTTCCATGGACTAATGATGGGCTATCACAAATAGCTCTGGAAAGATAAACAGAAAAAATGAGGGGGTGACAGACAGACCCAGCTCTTGAAGAGGCCCAAATGGCCTCCTGGAGCAGCTGCCGTGGGTCAGCAAGCAGCAGTGGACTAAGGGGCACGCCTGGATGAGGGGGGACTGTCAGGCCTGGAGGAGGGGGTGTTGGAACCCATTTGGTGTAACTGGAGTGGCGGAGAGCAATGGTCAGCTGCCGGGCACAGCCCTGTGTCTCTGCACCCCAGTGCTTGTAGCCCAGAAAGGCCAGCCAGGGCCACGACAAAGAAGCACCCATGTAAATGGCTTCCGGGAAGACAGAGCCTCATTGCTCTTCTCAGATGTGTTGAGATTGGAAAGGAAACCAGCTGTTTGGGGACCAAAGCTGCCCATCTGTGCACTCCCACACAAGACGCATTAGCACCCTGGGCCAGGCAGCTGACTGGACGTCATGTGGCCATGTGTCCAGAGAAGGGCCTTCTCGGGGCCTCTCAGACCAGTTCAGCTAGAACACTGAGGGCTCAGTCCACACACCAGCAGCTTTTCCATTGCCCTCCTGGGGGTGGACTTGGGCAGGACCTGACCAGAAACTCTTCCTTCCGTTTTTCAGTCACTGTTGAAACCTGAGCTTGGCAGCTGAGGGTGTGTGAGTTCAAATGGGATGCTGGACAAAGAGGGGGCTTTGGGAATTGGGCCTGAGGAAGTCTGGGACCAAAGTAAGTTCAGGTCCCAAAGTAGCTGCCGGCTGAGTAGCCACAGAAGCAGAGATGCCAAGATGGTGGCCACCCCAGACCCAGGAACTCCCCAAGGGTGAAGGGCTTGAGTGACCACGGACAGATGGACCTCCCAGACCCATGATATGGCCCCCAACAACCAGCAGGGAAATTCCAGCCCCGTCCAGAGAAGTAGATTCTGCAGATACTCATTTAAATATTGCTACCATTTAAATTACATGATGGGATGGTGTTGACCGACCCCTCTCAGGATTTGCTGTCTCAGCTCTGGGAGGTGAGCCCCACCTTTCAGCTGCAGGGGGAAATCGGCCAGAAAGAGGGATGAACAATGGAGAGAGGGGACTAGCTGCTGTCTCTTCTATTTTCTGGAGACAGTATTTACAATGATGGGGAGGGCTGAGCAGTTGTTTGGAATAAGCTAGCGCATCTATGACTTTTGTGTGCTCCATTAGGTAAACACTTCTGGGCTGCACTTCCCAACTGGGGCCCTTTCACCTGGTGGTGGCCAGGCAACAACTCCCGGGCTCCTGGGCAATGGGCAACCACTACAGGAGCCCTACCCAGCCCTGTAGGCTGTTCTCCGACCCCTGAGTTTCAGCCCACGCAGGCCACCTCACGCCAGACCTGCCTCCTACTGATGCCGTGCTGGAAGACTATACTTTCAGGGATCATTTCTACAGTTTGTTATTGATGCCGTGCTGGGGTGCCCGAGTGCAGCAAACCCCTCTTCTGCCTGGCTGGCATTACCTACGCCCTCCCCACACTCTTCATGGCTGACCTGGAGTTTCCCAGACTCCACTAGGTCATGGCTATTATAAGCTGAATTGTGTTCCCCCAAAATTCATATGTTGAAGTCCTAACTCCCAAAGTGACTATATTCAAAAGCCTTTAGGGGCGCCTGGGTGGCTCAGTCGGTTACGCCTCCGACTTCGGCTCAGATCAGATCTCACGTTCGTGGGTTCGAGCCCCGCGTTGGGCTCTGTGCTGACAGCTAGCTCAGAGCCTGGAGCCTGCTTTGGGTTCTGAGTCTCCTTCTCTCTCTGCCCCTCCCCCTCTCATGCTCTGTCTCTCTCTGTATCAAAAATAAATAAAACATTAAAAAAATTTTTTAAAAAAGCCTTTAAGGAGGTAATTAAGGTTAATACAATTACCATTGGCCCTTTAAGCTCCTGGAAGTGGAACCAAGCTTGGAACCTAAGTCCTCCATGTGCTCCTCCATGGGGGTCCAGCATGACCACGCAGAGGGAAGGGGGTGTCACTCACCCCCTCGTCTAGGCCACATTAGTGAATCTCACAGACAAACACATTTTGTGGCCTCCTCTTCTGCTTATAGTCAATGCAAACCTTTTTTAATTCACAGTCACTCTGTGGCCCCTAAGGGTGACCTAACCATAGCCACCACCCAGGTGTGGCCTGTGCAGGGTCATCCCAAGCTGAGGCCCACATGCTTGTTTTGGTGTGAGGGTCCCCAGACAATGGTGATCTTTAGGGACCCAAAGCCCCCAGGCAGCTTCCCTCCATCCCCTCAGGTACTCAGCCTCGAGACCCCTCCCTCAGAGTTCTGAGGTCCCAACTTAGGGTCAAGGCCTATGCTTCCTACTTCTTGGGTTAAGTGGCCGTGTGAGAAATTGTAGCACCTGACAGGTTGGTTAAGGCTGAACCCCAAAAGTGGCAGAGTAGGGGAGGCCTCAGGGCACTGAGGATTTCCTAAGCCCCAGTGGGGTAAAACCTAACTGGAAACAAGGCTGGGATACTGGACAGACTGGCATGCACTACCCGGAGGTACGCGCTGTGACCTTTTGCCTCAGTCGTGCGTGGCTGCTGTTCTCAAGGTGCTTGGAATTTAAGCCACTTGCCTGTCCTGGCTGGACCTTGTGGCCCCCAAAGCCAGCTCATGGCCATTGTTGTCTGTGATTCTCCTTGTGAGAGTATTCCCATGTTCAGACAATACCAAGCCTCTGAAAGACCGAGTGGCTCTTCCACCATCCCTGTAATGGATGGTATCGTTGAGGTAAGAATCTCTAAATGAGATCCTCGCAGATTTGGTTGTGCCCTAAAGCCAATGACAATTGTCCTTTTAAGAGACAGAAAAGGAGAAGACACTGAGACCTGCAGGGACAACGCCACATGGAGATGAAGGCCAAGACTGGCATGATACATCTGTAAGCCGAGTTTTGTTAGTAGCTGCCAGAAGCCAGGAGAGAGGCACGAAGAGGGAATCTCCCATCAAAAATCCAGAAGGAAACACCCCCTGGTTACCCCTGGACTTGGGACTTCAGTCTCCAGAACTGGGAGAGAACTCATTTCAGTTGTCTTAAGCCCCCCAGGTACTTAGTGGTCATTTGTAATGGCTGCCTTGGGAAACGAATACCGTCATCTCACTAGTAAGTCCACTACCACGGCCAGACTCTGGCCTTCCAGCTTCCGTGCCTGTTCTCCCACCTCCAATGCACTCCTGCTCAAAACAGGCAGGGATTGTCCCTCCTTTGTCCTGGGGCCAGAGGTCAAAAGGTCGGGGCAAGTGCCCTGGAGACAAACACAGGGACCATCTTCAAACACCACACACAACCCAGCCTGAAGGCTTTGGCCACTGTCCTCAGGCCCTTCTCCCACTACCAAGCCTGCCTACAAAAGACCCTGAGAGGGGCCCTTGGGTGGCTCAGTCAGTTAGGTGTCAGATGTGTGATTTTGGCTCAAGTCATGATTTCACGGTTTGTGAATTCAAGCCCTGTGTCAGACTCTGTGCTGGCAGTGCAGATCCTGCTTGGGATTCTCTCTTTGCCTCTGCCCTGCTTATGTGCTGTCTCTCTTTCTCTCTGTCTCTCTCAAAATAAATAAATAAATAAATGAACTTAAAAAAGAGAGAAAGAGAGAGAGACCCTGAGAAAGTAGAGAGCTCCTTCCTCGCCTGTCCCCTCAGGCAGCTCACCTGTAGACCCCCGCCCCCTAGTCCTACCTCTGCAGAGAATCCTAAGAGGCCGTTTTTAGGCAACAGGCTTGAGCAATGGAAACTTGAGCAAGACAAAAGGGCCCATGGTGACCATCAGGCTGAATGCAAACACTCATTAAGCGGCCCGCCAGCCTCAAAATGGCCATAAGCCCTCCTGACCAATGGGCTACTTATAATCAGTCACAATCACCAAAAAAGGGAAAATTCCATCCATTCTCATGCCTCCTCACTCCACCCTATAACTGTAGCCCCACCACCACCACCCTGTGGCGACAGTCTCTCCTTCTCTGTCCTGCTGGCTGCTCCTTTGCAGTGTATTCAATAAACTTCTATCTCCTTTGTTCTGTCTTGGGTGAATTCTTTTTCCACCCTCTACCGACCTCCACCCAATTGGGATGCCCCACAAATCTCTACACCGCTACCCCATAAACACACTCAGTTCACTTCTAGCTTGTAGAAAGCAGGAGAGAAAGAAGAAACAGCCCTTTCTTGACACCCCCCTCTCCAGTTATAACCACCCCCTCCTCCTTCCCTGTTGAGCTCCCAGGAAGGAGCTGCCCTTGCAGTCTCAGCCCCGAGTGCCCACTTCCTTTACGTCCAGGTCAGCCTGGCTCTGGCTGGAAGCCAAAGGCTGTTGCCCACCCTGATGGCTACCTGTCCCTACTGCCGGTCCCCTCCTCCCCTGGCTTCTGTGACAGGCGTGGCCTGCTAACCAGTTTGAAATTAATTCCCCAGGGCAGTTTTATGTTTTCTCAGCAGGCGTGTCTTTCCTCCAGATATTTCTAGAGCTTCTCTGAATTGCCTTCAGGTTTTCCTGCAAAAGCAGTGTGTTTTGAGATTCTAAACAAAATAATGATGCACTGTTATGCCTCTCTCTTTTTACCCACTTCCTTAAAATTTCCCCAGAGTGAAATCTACCCTCAAAGGGTGAATTTTTCCCAAAATCCTGAAAATGGTTCTCAGCAATGCACACATGTTTGGAGCCGTGGGTTGTGTGCAGAATTCCCAGGAGGCTCCTTTGCAAGGGGTGGGGCGACACCAGCTGGGGGTGCAGACCCAGCATTTAGAAGCCAAGACTTGTGGCACCCCTTGGATGATTAATTTATCTTGCTGAAGCTCACTTTCCTCACCTGGAAAATAAGGATAAGGATTCAGTTGGCCCCTGACACTAGGAAGACTGATGACCATTATGTAAGCCTCAGGCACGTTAGGGGTGCCTGGGTGGCTCAGTAGTTGAGCGTCCAACTTCAGCTCAGGTCATGGTCTCCTGATCTCATGAGTTCCAGCCCCGCGTCAGGCTCTCTGCTGACAGCTCAGAGCCTGGAGCTTGCTTTAGATTCTGTGTGTATGTCTCTCTCTCTCTCTCTCTCTCTCTCTCTGCCCGTCCCTCACACACACACACACACACACACACACACACACACACACACAGTCTCTCTCTCTCTCTCTCTCTCTCTCTCTCTCTCTCTCAAAAAATAAACATTAAAAAAATTTTTTGATTAAAAAAATAAACCTCAGGCACTTTACGTTGGAGTCCCTTTTTCCAGCTCATCCCTGATGTCCCCATGTCCCCACCAAGGGATGTGCATTTGTTTCCCAGAAGTCCCCAGTGCTGGGTAGTTGAATCAGGAAGCTGGACAAGGGTTATTGCTCTCTGTGGGTGGGGCTTGGATGCTGAGAGATAAGACGAACCATGTCATGAGCCCTTACCATATGCCAGGCCCTGCCCTTGGGATGTTTACAGTTTTCAGGTCAGCAGACACTAAATGCATTATTACTGTTTATTAGCCATGTGATTTCCATGTGCCAAAGACTTTGAAGAGAAGTGTGGTGTCCAGGGGGCAGGAAATAGGGTGGGGCCCTGTTACTTAGTCCCCCCAGCACCCTGACTGGCATGGGAGTATTATTCACAGAAGAACCGGAGGCACAGAGATGTTGAGAAATATGGCTGAGGTCACACAGCTAGTGGCTGTCTGAACCAGGGTTCCAGCTCAAGTCTGGGAACCCTCCAGAATGCTGGCACATGAGAATCAGAAGCTCACCACCATTCCCTTCTCACTGGCCTCAGTTTCCCTGACTGTGTCCTAAGAGAATATTTTTTAAAAATATTTTTTTATGCTTTTATTTATTTTTGAGAGACAGAGAGAGACAGTGCGAGCAGGGGAGGGCAGAGAGAGAGGAAAACAGAATCCAAAACAGGTTCCAGGCTCTGTCTGAGCTGTCAGCACAGAGCCCGATGTGGGGCTCGAACCCACCAGGGAGATCATGACCTGAGCCGAAGCCAGACGCTTAACCAACTGAGCCACCCAGGCGCCCCCTGACTGTGTCCTAAGAGGGTCTGGTTATGTCTGATCTATTCTGGACAAGATGGATGCCCTGTCTGGAATGGATCCCCTACCTGTATCTCTTCTGGGTCTCCTGGAGGCCAACTGGGCACCCCAAGGAGCTTTCGGTGTTTCAGGCTGTGGTCGCCAGTACATGGGTCCCTCCTGGAGCGGGCAGCATGGCTGTGGAAAGCCAACAGCCCATCTCTGCATGCAGACACATCATTGCTCAGCCGACAGTTGCATATTTCCTGGGACCCAGAGCTTCCTTGGCTCTGAGAGATGCACGTCAGGAATCTCAAACTCCATGCCCTGGCACTCCAAGCTGATGGCTTGCTAACTGTTGAGAACAGTTGTTTTCCGATTACAACTTGGCCTACGGCCGATGCTGTTAGATTCCTCCAGCTGTGGTGCAGATGAAGCAGCTGGGCCTGAGTGGGGCAGTCAGTGACTGCGGTGGCCATTGGGGTGAGCTGAGTGGGTCTGTGGGAAACCAGCAGCACCGAGCTCAAAGGGGGTCCAGGCTGCAGAGCTCAGTCCGTCTTAGTGGTGGTGAGACCCTAGCATGGCAGGGCCAGCAGGGCCTGACCAGAGGGGTGCCCTCAGCACACAAATGAATCATCACAGCATCCCAAACCCGGCCACTTGATGGCCATAGCCAGATGGGGGTTGGGCCCTGGGAGGGGCTCACACACTGATAGATGACCTCCTGCACAGGCGGCGAGCCACGTGCTTCCCCAGGTCCTCTCTTGCCCCATGCCAGCAGCTGCAACAATTGTTCTTTCTGCCCCTCTGGCTCTGGGGAGCCAAGGAGGATGAGCAAGGACACAGGATGGAGTATGGATGAGATTGATGGGACCACGCAGATGCCAGCAATGAGGTCCAGCCACAGACTGGAGTGAAGTCCAGATGGTCCTGTGTGCCCCACCCTCAGATCTGTCTCCTCTCTGACCCTGTCACTTTGGGAGTTGCCCTCCTGATCCTGTGCATGCCAGGAGGCCAGTCTTCTGAAGGCAATCTTGCAGTTTACCACTTCCCTGTCCTAAAGGTGCGGTGACTAGTCACTGTCCACACTATTGAACCTAAGTTCCAAGGCCTGGTGGGGAAGACTCTCTCTGCTCTGCCCCTACCCCCACCTCTGCATGGACAGGCATGCTGCCTGCTGCCCTGTTTCTTCAGTCTTTGGTGTTTACTGATGCCTGTTTGCCTTTAGTTCCTTGCTCTTTCTTCTGCTGTCCGCTCTCCCAGATGTGCCCTCTCTTTATGGAAACCCTGCTCAAATTCCACTGATTCCTCCAGGACACCTTAGCAACTGCTTACCTGATTTAGGACCAGTTTACACGGCTCCCTGTGCCAGAGAAGGTTCTTAGAGGCTAGATACCTGGTCAAAGCCATCTCTGCCCCATCCCCAGCCCCAGGCACAGGGTCTGGTTCCACAGGCCTGGCTGCTGCTCAGGAAATGGCAGCAGCCTCCTGCTTGGTCAAAAATGGCTCTTTTGCTTTGGAATTTCAATGGAAGAACATCTATTTGAGTAGTTTGGGCTCATTACAAGTACTTTGTTTGCTAGGTCCTGGAGTGTTCCTAGGAACTTTGTTTCTAGTGTTAGAGGATAAAATTTAAAGTTAAATTTAACAATGAAAAGAAAAGTAAAATCATGACCTTTATATGAATATAAAATAAACACATACCAAGAAAACAATTTGTTAGTTAAACGAGGTTGCTAGTAAGATGTTACTATCAGGAGCACTTGGGTGGCTCAGTGAGTTGTGTCCGGCTTTTGATTTTGGCTCAGGTTCATGAGATCGAGCTGATTTCTGGAAGTGCTGAGCCTGCTTGGGATGTTCTCTCTCCCTCTGTCTTTCTCTACCCCCACCCTGCCCTCTCTGTTTCAATATAAATATACTTTAAGAAAAAAAAAGATGTTACTATCAGTTCAAAATAGAATCCCAAGGTCAGACA
Organism: Suricata suricatta; assembly: GCF_006229205.1. Classification (NCBI taxonomy): domain Eukaryota; kingdom Metazoa; phylum Chordata; class Mammalia; order Carnivora; family Herpestidae; genus Suricata; species Suricata suricatta. The sequence goes on from NC_043713.1 coordinate 71,006,113, forward strand.
CACTATAGGTCAGAAATATTGAAATAAACTTGCAAATGGAGGCAAAACTGACCTTTCCACTGAGGGGGAAGGTTGTCCTTAGATAAGAGCCACTTGCATTGCTATCAGTTTTCTACAACTTACAGAGTTGTAAAAGAGCTCAAAGATAATAAAAGGCCCAGAGTCCCCACAAAATCAGGACCAGACAACCTAGAAGGGTATGATCCAAGGCTGTATAGCTTTCCATTGGAGAATTCAGAATCTTTTTTACTTCATGCAATTTTCCATCCACTAACAGCTTACAGCTGGAGACAACCCAAATGTCCATTAGTAGGAAAATGGATCAAGTATGGTATGGCAAATTCATACAATGGAACACTATACAGGAACCAAAATGATATTAATTTTGCATGCCATGGGTGTATGCAACAAGATGGAGTAATTTCATAAACCTAATGTTGAATGAAAGGAGGCAGAAGAATAGAAAATAAATAATAGTATTTATAAAGAAAAGAATAAACGTTTCCCCTGCAATCTGAAAGTAGAATGTTCCTATAAAATCTTTCCTTCTTTCTTTCTTTGTCTTTCTTTTTCTTTCTTTCTTCCTTCCTTTCCTTCTTCCTTCCTTCCTTCCTTCCTTCCTTCCTTCCTTCCTTCCTTCCTTCCTTCCTTCCTTCTTTCCTTCCTTTCTATTTGAGAGAGAGAGAGAGCATGAGTGAAGGAGAGGGGCAGGGGAGAGAGAGAGAGAGAGAGAGAGAGAGAGAGAGAGAATCTTGAGCAGGCTTCATACTCAGCACAAAGCCCAACCCAATGTAGGGCTCGATACCATGACCCCAGGATCATAACCTGAGCTGAAATCAAGTGTCTGATGCTCAACCAGCTGAGCCACCCAGGCACCCTTCTATGAAATCTTTCATACACTGAAATGCATAAAGCAAAGAAGCAATTAAATAGTTAACTGATTAATATGAAAACATTTTTCATGCTCCCAGACCCCCAAAATAACCTCTTAGGCCTTCCTTATACTTCAGGACACATCTTGCTAATGGATGCACAAAATGAACTGAGATAAAGCAGAGATGCTTACAGACACAGTTCAAACCTGTGGCAGTTTGATGCTGGGATGCTGAGGGTACTTCCCACAGAAGGAGTCTGGCCATACTGCTCTTTGCTCAAAGGACTCACCTCTTCCATAACTGATCACTGCAAAAACAATGTTAGGTTTGCTTTTCACCTTTTTTCATAAAGTCAAAAAATATTCTTTGAATTTCTTGAAGGTTAGCAAAGATATATGTCTTTTGTAAATGTGAAGTGGCATAGTGCAAACTTTCAAAACACAGCAGATACCCATACAGACTTGTAGGAGGCTGAATAATGGCTCTCAAAGCTATGAGGTCCTAAACCCTGGAGCATGTAAAGGTTACCTTGTTTGGAAAAAGAGTCTTTGCAGATGTGATAATTTAAGGATCTTGTGATGGGGATTATCCTGGATTCTTCAGATGGACTCTAAATGCCATCACAATTGTCTTCATAAGAAAGGATCAGAGGGAGATACACACACACACGAAAAGGCGAGAGGCAGAGGCAGAGATTGGAGTGATGCAGCCACAAGCAAAGGAACCCCAAGGAATGCAAGCAGCCAGCAGATGTTAGAAAAAGCAGGGAATGGATTCTCCCCTCAGGCAATTTAGAGGAAGCTCAGAGCCACTGACATCTCAATGTCTGATTTCTAGCTTCCAGAACGCTGAGACAATACATTTCTGTTGTTTTAAGCCACCAAGGTTGCAGTGATCCGTTACAGCAGCCCTAGGAAGCCAATATGATTCCATTTATTGAAAAGCTCAAAATCAGTCCATATAAATCCTGAGTTAGATGTCAGAATGGGGGTTAACTTTGATAAAGATGTAATGATAAGGGGTGGGCAATGGCAAAACTGCTAAAGGTCTGTATTTTAACCTTCACTTTTGGTCATTCCATTGAGTTGCACATTTATTTTGTGTCCTGTAATATAAAAAGGTATCTTTTAACAGCATGTGTGGCTTGTCAGTATTAGTAGGGTGATGGCAGGTGCCTGATCCAGACAATTTTCTTCTGTTTCTGCCATTTGCAGGCTTGGGCCTCAATTTTGTCCTTTGTACAGTTCTTCCAGGGCTGCTGTGTGGATCTAAGTGGTGTGGAGTCCTTTTTGAGCTGTAAATACCTAAACAAAAACAACATTAATGCTCCCTCACATTTGCCAGCCATTTCGTGCGTGTGAGCATCGTGCTAAATCTTCCTCATGCATCATCCCACGTATTTTCCTACAACAACCCACAACAGCACCCATTTTGTAGACAAAAAACAGCAACACAAAGACAGACAACTAGTAAGTGTTGAAACCAGGATGAAAATTCACGCTGTCTTGTAAGGACCATGACCTTAGTCCTACACTAGGTTTGACTGATTATCTCCAGAGTATTAAAACGTCATGGCTCTTCTGGCTTAAAAAGAAAAGCATAAGCCAGTATGCACAGTGGGCTGCCATTTATGTTTTTAAAAGGACAGAGAAGGAAAATGACATATCTTTTTTTAAAGTTTGTTTATTTTTGAAAGAGAGAGTTTGAGCAGGGGAGGGGCAGACAGACAGGAGGACAGAGGATATGAAGTGGGCTCTGTGCTGACAGCAGAAAGCCTTATGTGGGGCTCCAACTCCAAACCATGAGACCATGCCCTGAGTTGAAGTTGGACGCTTAACTGACTGAGCCACTCAGGCACCCTAGGACATATCTATTTATTTTTTTATATTTGTTTATATTCGTAAAGTATCTCTAGAAGGATATCCAGAAACTGAATACAACTAGGTGCATTTGGGAAAAGGAACTATAGGAATGGATGCCTTCCAAAATTAAATTTCTGAAATAAAATTAAAACAAATAACCATAAGGGAATTATATCAACAACTTTATGCCAATGATTTTTGAAAACATCAATAAAATAGCCATTTTCCTGCAAAAATATAACAGCAAAGATGACATAGGAAGAAGTAGAAATTCTGACTTGGTGTGCCTGGCTGGCTCAGTCTGTAGAGCAAGCCCCATGTTGGGCATAGAGCCTACTTAAAAAAAATTCTAAATCTAGAACCATTAAAGAAATGGAATGCTTAGTTTAAAATTATCATCTTATCCCCTGAAAAGTCTCACAACAAACAAAACCAAAGAAAAATACCAGGTCTGGATAATTTTATAGGCAACCTTAGCAAACACTGAAAAGAACAGAGAAATCCGCTTATACATAATCTTTTAGATAAAGAAGAAAACAAAAGTTGCCTCAACTCATTATAACCTTATTATAAATTTAATCCCAAACCAGACATGGACAGTACAAGGAAGCAAAAGTACGGGCAGTGGGCAGTTCAGTGAGTTGAGCATGGGACTCTTGATTTCAGCTCCCAGGATCGTGGGATGGATCCCGTGTTGGGCTCTATGCTGAGCATGGATCCTGTCTCTCTCTCTCTCTGCCCCTCTCCCCGGCTCGTGCTCTCTCTCTCTCTCTAAAAGAGAAAATAAATAAAAGAAGAAGCAAAATGTAAAGGCCAACATCATTTATGGACATAAATGCAAAATGCTAAATAAAATATTAGTGAATAGTCCAGCGATGTATTAAAAATGTATCAAGTCCAATTTTTCCTGGGAAACTAAGATGATGTAATAAAAATTTATTATTGTAGGTCAAGCCAAGGAAAAAGCCTGTATAATAATAGTGACCTAACAGAACTTCCTTAACTTGATAAAGGATATTTAGCTTCATGTTTTTGGTTGCTCACTTATTTAGTGTCTGTGTTCCCTGCTGCACCGGGAGCGCCAGGAGGGCAGGGCGCTGTGCTTTTTTATCACTACTGTCTAGCTCATGCCTAGCACCGTCCTTGGTACACTGTAAATACGCGCTGCATGAAAGGTGGACCTTTGAGCTGAGGCAAGGCTTTGGGACGAGGGAACTCTACATTCATCACCCCACCGCGCCAAATGCAGCACCCAGGAGCATCTCTATCCTGGGCTCCAGAGCAAAAATCGACCCGTCAGTACCGGTCTCCTTTGTGGCTGGCCAGGTGAAACGGCGCTTGCGCCACCCAGAGACCCGAGGGCCGCGAGCGAAGTGGGCGGGGCCTTTGGCGCCTGCGCAGCTAAGGAGAGTGGGTGGGACCTTACGGCGCCTGCGCAACTGCCAGCCGCTGTGTGGGGCGGATCTGGGGCGGACCTGGGGCGGACCTGGGGCGGACCTGGGGCGGGCCGAGGGCGGGGGCCGCGAGGGAGGCAGGGCGGGCCGGGCGAACGGCGCCGCGGGGTTGGCTGCTGCCCTGAGGCCGGACTCAACGGATTC
>NC_043713.1:71010547-71016680 GCF_006229205.1 Suricata suricatta
CGCCCGCGCGGCCAGGCCCAGGCGGCCCCGCAGACCCCGGCGGGCCCGCGCCTGCGCCGTCCCCCGTTGGGGGGGGCCCCCCTAGCCTGTCCCGCGCTTGCGCCGTCCTCTTCTTGGGCTCCTAGGCCGACCCCTGGGTCCGCGGCCGCTCCTGTCTGTAATTGGGTCCCGTGTGGTTCTGCACCCCCCTCCCCAGTCCCCGCCTGCTGGTCCCTCTGAAGCGTCGGGCTGAACGTGACCTTCGCCGTTTGCTTTCCCCGCTCCCCAGGAGAGTCTGGGGCCGGCGCCCCGTAGCCCTGGTCCCCTTCTCCCGGCGGAGACATTGGTACCTGGGGCCCCGAGAACGAGGCTCAGGGAGCAGGGCAGCGGGCGCCGGATCCCGGGCCTCCTGAGGGCTCTGCTTCCGCCGGGGCACGCGCCCCCACCCTCGCCCCGCGCCGATGGGAGGTCATCTTTATGCGAGCGGAATGTTCTTTTTTTCTTGAAACCTGGTTAATTGCTTCAGGTTGGCTATCAATCTGGTGTTCCGTTGAGGAAATTTTGCGTTTCACTCAATCTGGTCTTTGTGTGGCATAAGTGGTTATATTTAAGACATAGTTCATTGTTGAGCACCTCCCCTGGAAATGACTGGAAAATAAATCCATTTCCACGTAGTTTCAGCCTATTTACGAGCCCAAGTAAGAATTCCTGTGATCTTTCAAATTTGTTAATGCCCTTGATAATTTGCTGGCGAGTGTGGGAGGGCCAGGAAAAATTCCTATAAATTCACTGCACTATATTGGTTGCAGAGAAAAATGTTGTAGAAAGAGCATCTCAAGCCATTGATAATGTTTCCTAAGTTTACGACAGACTCAGGAAACTGCAAAATGTTCTAGAGCCCAACAGCGTTTGCTGTCAGCCAGGAAGATATATCTTGAGATGAAATCAGAGCTTTGTAGTTATCAGTAGACATCAGCATAACACATGTTGGTCATGAAATAGTCAAACCAGTACTGACAGATATATCTGTAAGGAGCACTAGGGTATTGATTTGGGGAAGATTTTTTTGGTAAAGAAATAGCTAGCTGATCCAATAATTTTTTTTCCTCCTTAAAAATGTCTCCTTCCCCCTTTTGATTTAGTGTACAGGAAACAGAGCGATTAAAGACTTAGCAACTTTAGGTAGCTGAAGAATGTTTCTTAATAGCCTGTGTGTATTCTAGGTGTATAGGGATTTTCTTGACGTACATTTTCAGTACGAAAGTGAATATTGTGCCCTAGAAAAGCTTCAAACTTGCATTTTTGGGATGTATATCTACATTGTGTTGATTTGAGATGGGGTTTCTGTGAAGCAAAGGTTCTCTTTGATTTGACACAATACATCTTAATTTCAGATGACTCACATGATGGTATATTGGTTCAAAATTACTACCAAGGTTGGGTTTTCATAATACCTACGAGTTGCCATAAAACCACATATGTATTTAAGTCACATGGCTGACTTGTACAAAGTATTATACCAACTGTCCAGCTCAGTAAAGGATCAGCGATGGTATCAGCAGGCTAGAAATTCTCCTGGTTTTATCGCTTTGGGCAAGTCCGTTTTACTTTCTGGACCTTCCTTTCCCTATTTGTAAAGTGGGGTGGGGATGGAGGGGGTGAGAGATGAATGGAGGGGTGGAGGTGAAAAGGAGCTTGAGTTGCCAGTTTTTTGTTTCATTCATTCTTTCTTTTCTTTTTTTTTTTTTTTTAAATGTTTATTGATTTTTGAGAGAGAGAGAGCATGAGTGCAAGTGGGGCAGGGGCAGAGAGAGAGGGGGACAGAAGATCTGAAGCAGGCTTTGCGTGCTGACGGCAGAGAGCCTTATTTGAGGCTCGAACTAGGAGATCATTACCTGAGCTGAAGTCAGACACTAAATTGACCAAGCCACGTAGGCGTCCAAGTTGCCAGTTTTAACTTTTTTAAAAACAATTTTTAATGTTTTTATTTATTTTTAAGAGAGGGAGACAGTGTGAGTAGGGGAGGGTCAGAGAGAGAGGGAGACACAGAATCCGTAGACAGGCTAGTGGGCAGCACAGAGCCTGATGCCGGGGCTCGAACCCTTGAATCACGAGATCATGACCTGAGCTGAAGTTGGACACTTACCCGACTGAGCCACCCAGGCACCCCCAGTTTTAACATTTAATGTATCCTCGTCAACAGAGTCCTCTTTAGCTCTTGGTAGAACTGGGCCTCCTCACCAGTTCCATGACGTTGTTTGTGGTCCCTCCGTAATGACAGGGAATTGATGAGAACAAATCTTGGAGACTCTTGGTCAGACCCCTGAAATGGAGTGTTGAATGAGCCTTGGCATTTTGAGAGAAACAAGGACAATGTGGGGAATTTTTCATTAAACTTATTCAGTTAAAGGACTGCCCTTTCTAAAAAAAATAAGTCATTTTCTTGGCATTAAAAATTAAATATCTTTTATGAAATGATGGTGCTGGTTAATGGTAATATATGGTGATTGTAAATGGCAAGAACAGGCTGGTTATCTTATCACAATAATATATTTTTAGAAATAAAGAGAGCCTAGAAGCTCTTGTTTTACTATTGTTAGGGAGTTCAGGAAAAATTTCCTGGGGCTTTTGGTGCTAAAAAAATTAAAATATAAATATTTTTTAAGAGTAAACATGAGTTTACTTTGTGATCATCTGTCCAAATCCACAGGCAACTGAAAAGCCTTTGTTAAATTTGCTTGGTATTAAAGATGTTACTATTCTGATTATTCTTTTCTACTGGATATAAAATGTCAGGATATTTTTTGTGTGTGCTTGTGCCAACAAAATAAACCCAGGCAGGGAAATTCCTCCTGGTGGTTGGAATTGTTAGCGGTGAATAGACTAGCTGCTGAGGTAAAGAACCCCCATGGGGTTTCTCTGTCAGCTCAGAAATCTTTTCGTATGTGGCCTTAGTCTTTTGCTGTGAAACAGCCTATCAAGAAATTAGGCTTACAGATTGAATTTCAGACATGCTGAAGGGAAAAAGTGGCTGTGCTTTGTTCCAGAGCGAATGTAGTAGGGGTGCCTGGGTGGCTCCGTTGGTAAAAAATGTCTGACTTCAGCTCAGATTATGACAGCTCAGAGCCTGGAGCCTGCTTTGGATTCTGTGTCTCCCTCTCTGCCCCTTCCCAGCTCGTGTGTTGTCTCTCAAAAATGAATAAACATTAAAACAAAGCAAAATGAGTGTAACAGATGATCTCTGTATCTGTGAAATCTTTATAACATCCTGATCTGCTATTAATAGGACTTAGAGTTATTGTAAATCTTTTTATTTACTTATTTTTGTACTTATAAAGCTGTAATATGTCAAAATGTGTCAAACATACATTTTAAAAGTGTCTTTTTAAAGTTTATTTATTTTGAGAGAAAGCGCCAGCAAGCAAACGCATGGGGGGAGGGCAGAGAGAGGGAGAGAGACTCCCAAGCAGGCTCAACACTGTCAGCGTAGAGCCTGACTTGGGGCATGAACTCACAAATGGTGAGATCATTACCTGAGCTTAAACCAGAAGTTAGATGCTCAACCGACTGTGCCATCCAGGTGCCCCTTATTTTAAGTGTCTTAAATTAAAATTATGAATACAATCTAATTCTTCATAATACTAATTTCTGTACTCAGAAGACTGCTGTTTCAGCTATCTGTAAGTTCCCTATGTTCAAAACTTTAATGTTCATTTCGGGGTGCCTGGGTGGCTCAGTCAGTTGAGTGCCTGACTTCAGCTCAGGTCATGATTTCACAGTTAGTGGGTTTGAGCCCTGCGTTGGGTTCTGTGCTGTTAACTCAGAGCCTGGAGCCTGCTTCGGATTCTGTGTCTCTTTCTCTCTCTGCCCCTCCCCTCTTCACGCTCTATCTCTGTCTCTCAAAAATAAATAAAATGCAGAAAAAGAAAAAAGAATAAGAAAAAATTTTTTCATTTATTTATTTATTTTAAAATTTATTTTTGAGAGAGAGAGAGAGAGAGAGAGAGAGAGAGAAAGAGAATGTGCATGTAGGAGAGGGTACTGAGAGAGGAGGGGAGAGAAGATTTGAAGTGGGATTTGCGCTGACAGCAGAGCCCGATGTGGGGCTTGAAGTCATCAACCGTGAGATCATGACCTGAGCTGAAGTTGGATGCTTAACCGACTGAGCCACCCAGGCAACCCCCAAAATTTTTATTTTGAGTAGGCTCCATGCCCAGCGTGGGGCTTGAACTCATGACACTGAGACTAGGAGTCATTTGCTCTACCTACTGAGCTAGCCAGGCTCCCCGTAAGTTCTCCATGTTCAAAGGATAATTTGGTAACACCCAAAAGGAAATTTATCCTCTAGAAAAGAGTACAGATCCTGTTTCCAGTGTTTCTCCTGATCTTTTCCCACATCTTCAGTGTAGTTCTTTTCTGGTTAAATCCAGAAGTTTGTTCCTGCCTCCATATTTCTAAAATCTATCTGTTCATAGTCACCCCTCCCAAACTCTTCCCCACCCCCCCAATTTTAAGTCCTTGAGTGGCTCTCACTATCTTCATAATCAGATTTACTAATCCTTAGCTTAGTATCTGCAGCACCTCATCACTGGGTTCTGGCCTCCACTCTCATTCCTCTACTCCCCCTTTTTGGTGCTTCACTGAATTTTGCTGAATAACTCTTGGTCCCTTAATTCTTTACAGTCTCCATGTTTCCTTCTGCTGGAATGTTCTTTGCTCACTTCATCTGAATTATCTCCTTCAAAGTCAGTTTAGATACTACTTTGCCTTCAAGGGATCTCTTGACCTATCTCTGGCATACTTGTCCAGCTCCTTGTCCAGTTAGAATTTGGTGGCCTGTGTCTTGTCTGTTTACTCCATGGGTCAGTGACATCACAGTGTACAGCAGAGTGTGTGGTTTGACCAAAGGTTGTTACATCTGCTGGGTGTGTTATGTACGAGGCATGTCAGCACTACCAAGGAAGTAGAGATCACCTAGTCCCTGCCCTTTGGAGTTTTTCACTCCAGGTGCGCATGACCTCTCAGGCCCTGAGACACCTCCCATTGTACACACCAATTTGCAAAGTCTATTTAATTGTTTCTTACCATCTAATTCAGATCTTATTTCCTGAAGGAAGGGACTGTCTCTAATATCTGTGTTAAAATCCAGAAATGAGGTGGCCATTACCTTTCTTCCTGGCTCTAGAGGGAATATGCATTTGTTGTGTATTGCTTCCTCTTTTCCACTTGTATACTTTCCACGTTGGTGTTTGTTTGTTTGTTTGTTTTTGTTTTAATCTGATGATATATTTGGACAGTCAACATTTAAGGAATCAAGATACTAAATTTCAAGTTTGTCTCCTGTGCATGTAGCCTAGGGAAAACAGAAATGATAAAGGAAGGGGCGCTTGGCTGGCTCAGTGGGGAGAGAGTGTGATCTTGAGCTCAAGGGTGTGTTTGAGCCCCATGTCGGTTGTAGAGATCACTTAAAAATAAAATCTTAAAGAAAAAAAATGAAAAAAGCCTCATATTATACTTGTTATCAAAAGAACTAAGGTTATCCAAAGAAAAATGAGAAAGACTCTGGTTAAGCTTAAGAAAGAAGCATGCAAAAAAATCTGGCAGCATTGTTAAGGTTTATAAAGAAATACCTGTTAAAAATTAAAGGTGTCCTCTCTCCCTTCTCGTATTCTTGGGAAAAATCCCAAGTCAGCCATTTTTCAGTCGCACCCCTTCTATGGAGAATTCCTGAGGCAGTCCATTGAAGCTGCTTGTTTTCCAGAACAGTCACAATTGCACACTTTCTCCCAAGAGATACCCCTTTCCTCCTACATAGAAGAAAGCCAGTGTCCTGAGGACTACTCCCTTTTTTTCCCTAGGAGCTTCTTGTTATGGTTTGGTTTTATCCTACCAGGCTCAAGGGTTCTTGAAAGGGAACTATTGGATTTTCTTCTTGTATATTTTATTAAAAAAATTTTTTTTAATGTTTTATTTATTTTTGATACAGAAGAGACAGAGCATGAGAGGGGGAGGGCCAGAGAGAGAGGGAGACACAGAATCTGAAACAGGCTCCAGGCTCTGAGCCAGCTGTCAGCACAGAGCCTGACGCGGGGCTCGAACCCACGAACGTGAGATCTGACCTGAGCTGAAGTCGGAGGCCCAACCAACTGAGCCA